>NW_017670487.1:231642-237089 GCF_001879085.1 Nicotiana attenuata
CCCCCTTTGTAATTGTCACGACCCAATTCTCAAACCCGGTCGTGATGGCGCCTCTCGTGAAGACAAGGCCAGCCAGAACAACGCAAACACCTCTTTTAAGCAATTAATTAACACTAACAATTCTAACACACGCTTAATATAGTCAATAATACGGAACATCGATAATAACAAAGGAAATCATCCCGACACAGCCCAAACCGGGGTGTCACAAGTCATGAGCTACTACAGAGTTTGCTATAAGTCTACAAAGAGTAATATGCGATACAATAGTCTGAAGAAAACATAAATGATGTAAGATAGGGGAGACAAGGGGTTGCGGACGTCAACAGCTACCTCGTAACTCCAACTCGCTGCCTGGTCTGGAAGGAATCAGTGCTCAGGTGCGGACTCTGCTATGCCTGTATCTGCATGCATGGTGCAGGGAGTAATGTGAGTACTCCGACCCAGTGAGTAATAATAATAAATAATAACCGAAGGCATGAAAACACATAAGTGCACAAGGCAATTCTATATCAGGCAGTAAATCATTTAAAGCAGTAAAACAGTAAAAGTCAAATGAAATCTCCTTTTAAAAACAGGTAAATCAGATAAAATAACAAGTAAATAGTGAGTAGAAATCTGCCCCTCGTGCCCAATATCAATCGCTCAGAACAGTATCAGCCCCTCGGGCTCAGTATCAGTTACTCAGCATAACATCAGCCCCTCGGGCTCACTCTCAGATCATATGGGTACCCGCGCTCACTGTGGGTGTGCAGACTCCGGAGGGGACCCTTACGGCCCAAGCGCTATATCAACATAAGGCCTGAAAGCCTTCTCACATCACACATAAGGCCTGAAAGCCTCCTCACATCACACTCGAGGCCTGAAAGCCTCCTCACATATGACCCTCAGCCTCACTCAGTCCAGAAAATATCATAAGCCCCTCAGGCATCAATAAAATAGTAGTGCTCAGCCCAAACAACAGTGGAAATATCATTTAAGTCTCAAAGTTCAATTAAAGCAGCTGAGTTTGTAAAACAGTATAATCAACAGGACTGAGTTCAAGTAGTATATCAAAATAGTGAGGAAACAGTGGTAAAAATCCACGAAGGATTTAAGTAGTCGGCATGAAGCCCAAAATATGGCAATAGGCCCAAATCATGTTGATAAAAAATACATTTCAGTCAAATACGCGGTAAAAATATTAATCGGGACGGACCAAGTCACAATCCCCAGTAGTAAACAACCCCGCGCTCGCCATTAAGCGCGTGTTTCACCTCAATACAGCACTACGTTGTGCAAATCCGGGGTTTCAAACCCTCAGGATATCATTTACTATCATTACTCACCTCGAGCCGGCAAAAATCCTAGCTCGCTATGCCCTTGCCTCTCAAGTCGGCCTCCTCGCGCGTCGAATCTGGTCAACACCATAACGAATACATCATAATAGGCTAAGGAAACATAACCCAATCGAAAAGAATCGAAAAATATCGAAAATCACGAAATTTGCAAAACCCGAGCCCCGGGCCCACTTCTCGAATTCCAGAAAATTTTATATCAACTGATTCCTTATCTCGCCACGAGTTTATACATATCAAGAAATCCCAAAGCTTCTCCTCCCTCAATCTCTGCAATACAACTCGCAAATGCTGCGCGTGCTCCTTCTGACTACGCGAGTACACCAGGATATCATCAATAAAAACAATAACGAATGAATCCAGATAAGGCCGAAATACACTGTTCATCAAATGCATGAACGCTGCTGGGGCATTGGTCAGCCCAAAAGACATAACAAGAAACTCATAGTGCCCATATCTAGTCCTGAAAGCAGTCTTCATAATATCTAAATCCCTGATCTTCAACTGGTGATAGCTCGAACGGAGATCAATCTTGGAGAACACCCTCGCTCCTTGAAGCTGGTCAAATAAATCATCAATGCGAGGCAGGGGATACTTGTTCTTCACTATATTTGTTCAATTGCCTGTAGTCAATGCACATTCTCATGGTGCCATCTTTCTTCTTCACAAATAGAACCGGTGCAACCCACGGTGACACACTAGGCCGAATGAACCCCTTATCTAGGAGTTCCTGAAGCTGATCCTTCAATTCTTTCAACTCCGCTGGTGCCATACCATATGGCGGAATGGAAATGGGTTGAGTGCCCGGCACCAGGTCAATACCAAAATCAATATCCCTGTCCGGCGGCATACCCGACAGGTCTGTAGGAAAAACATCGGGAAACTCCCTCACAACTGGGACAGAATTAATGCTAGGAGTCTCGGCTCCAACATCCCTCACGAACGCCAAATATGAAAGGCAACCCTTCCCAACCATACGCTGGGCCTTTAGGAATGAAATCACCCTGCTAGGAACATAGTCAGTCACACCACGCCACTCGATCCTAGGAACACCCGGTATAGCCAAGGTGACTGTCTTAGCATGACAGTCTAGAATAGCATGACACGGAGATAGCCAGTCCATGCCCAAAACAACATCAAAACCCACCATGCTCAGTAGCAGTAGATCAACTCGGGTCTCCAGACCCCCAATAGTCACCAAACACGGCCGATATACATGGTCTACAACAATGGTATCGCCCACCGGGGTAGATACATGAACAGGTAAAGCAAGACACCCTCGGGACGTACCCAAATGATGAGAAAAATATAAGGACACATAAGAATAGGTGGAACCGGGATCAAATAAGACCGAGGCATCTCTGTGGCAGACTGAAATAATACTTGTAATGACAACATCCGAAGCAATGGCATATGTCCTGCCCTGAAGAGCATAAAAGCGAGCCTGACCACCGCCCGATCGACCTCCACCCCTGGGGCGACCCCTGGCTGCCTGACCCTCACCCCTAGCTGGCGGGGCGGGTGCTGGAGAAACTGGACCAGAAGATGAGGGCTGACCCCTCTACTGAGATGAGCTAGCAGCACGACGAGGACACTGCCTCCACATATGCCCAAACTCTCCACACTAATAGCAGCTCCCAAGTGCTGGAGACTGGGACTGAAGGGAACCCCTCACGCCGGAGTGACTAGCTGATGCACTCGGCCTAGAAGAACCCTGAGCAGACGGGGCACGAGATGAACTCTGTGCTGGAAGAGCGCTAAGCGAAGGCTGACCCTGCTGAGAACCATGATAACCACGACCTGAAGATGCACCACGATACTCGTGACGAGCCGACTGAGCGGGCTTGAAAGAACGACCCCTACCATGCTGGAACTGGCCCCTCGAAGGAGCGCCACTGAAACTGCCAGAACCTCGAGGCCTCTTGGCCTGCCTCTCCTCTCGATCCTGACGGCGAACCGCCTCAATCTCTCGAGCTATATCGACCACCTCCTCGAATGAAGCACCCAATGCTCTCTCTCTAGTCATAAGAACACGGAGGTGGTAGTTAAGACCAT
This sequence comes from Nicotiana attenuata, assembly GCF_001879085.1. NCBI lineage: Eukaryota > Viridiplantae > Streptophyta > Magnoliopsida > Solanales > Solanaceae > Nicotiana > Nicotiana attenuata. Next base: position 235,035 of record NW_017670487.1, read on the forward strand.
CAACAAACCTCCTGATCCGCTCACGATCCGATGGAACCATCGAGACGGCATGACGAGCCAACTCTGAAAACCTCATCTCATACTGAGACACAGTCATATCTCCCTGCCGTAGCCACTCAAACTGCCTGCGCAGCTCCTCTCTGCGGGACTGCGGTACATACTTCTCCAAGAAGAGAGTGGAGAACTCCTGCCAAGTCAAAGGTGTTGCACCGGTCGGCCTACGCCTCTCATACGCCTCCCACCAAGTGAAGGCAACCCTAGTAAACTGAAAAGTAGTAAAAGCCACACCACTGGACTCAAGAATCCTTGTTGTACGGAGCATCCGCTGATATCTGTCGAGAAAACCCTGGGCATCCTTGCCCTCAGCACCACTAAATGTCGGAGGCTGGAGTCTACCAAACCTCTCGAGACGACGCTGCTCGTCCTCGGGCATAACTGGAACCCTGAACTCCTGCGCGGGTGCAACTGGCTGAGCTGGAGGTGCCTCTGGAGTCTGTAATCCCTGCACTACCTGCTCAGGTGTGCGAGCAGCAGGGGTCTGATTGCCTCCCCCAGCCTGCGAAGTTGCTGCTGCTGTGGTGGCTGAAACGACCTGAGCCAGGCCAGTGTAAACTGTCAAAATCTGAGCTGAAGTCTCCTGAAGTCCAGGAATCACGATGGGCACAGCCGGTGCCTGAACTGGTGCTGCCGGAGCCTGACCCTGAGCTGGGGCAACTGGTGGATCAACAGTCGCTGCCCCTGCTGCTCTGCCTCTGCCACGACCACGACCGCGTCCACGGCCTCTGGTGGACTCAGTGGGTGGTACTGGTGGTCGTCCGCCGCGTCCAGTAGCTCGTGTCCTCACTATCTGTGAGAGGATAGAATAAAGAGAAATTTAGTACTCGGATCAACAAGTTCGCACGACAAGAAATTCAAGAATGTGGAATTTTCCTAAAGGTTCTGCAGCCTCCCGAGGATAAGTACAGACGTCTCCGTACCGATCCGCGAGACTCTACGAAACCAGCTCATGACTCGTGAGACCTAGTAACCTAGGCTCTGATACCAACTTGTCACGACCCAATTCCCAAACCCGGTCGTGATGGCGCCTCTCGTGAAGACAAGGCCAGCCAGAATAACGCAAACACCTCTTTTAAGCAATTAATTAACACTAACAATTCTAACACACGCTTAATATAGTCAATAATACGGAACAGTGATAATAACAAAGGAAACCATCCCGACACAGCCCAAACCGGGGTGTCACAAGTCATGAGCTACTACAGAGTTTGCTATAAGTCTACAAAGAGTAATATCCGATACAATAGTCTGAAGAAAACATAAATGATGTAAGATAGGGGAGACAAGGGGCTGCGGACGTCAACAGCTACCTCGAAACTCCAACTCGCTTCCTGCTCTAGAAGGAATCAATGCTCAGGTGCGGACTCTGCTATGCCTGAATCTGCACGCATGGTACAAGGAGTAATGTGAGTACTCCGACCCAGTGAGTAATAATAATAAATAATAACCGAAGGCATGAAAACACATAAGTGCACAAGGCAATTCTATATCAGGCAGTAAATCATTTAAAGCAGCAAAACAGTAAAAGTCAAATGAAATCTCCTTTTAAATACAGGTAAATCAGATAAAACAACAAGTAAATAGTGAGTAGAAATCTGCCCCTCGGTCCCAGTATCAATCGCTCAGAACAGTATCAGCCCCTCGGGCTCAGTATCAGTCACTCAGCATAACATCAGCCCCTCGGGCTCACTCTCAGATCATATGGGTACCCGCGCTCACTGTGGGTGTGCAGACTCCGGAGGGGCCCCTTACGGCCCAAGCGCTATATCAACATAAGGCCTGAAAGCCTTCTCACATCACACATAAGGCCTGAAAGCCTCCCCACATCACACTCGAGGCCTAAAAGCCTCCTCACATCACACTTGAGGCCTGAAAGCCTCCTCACATATGACCCTCGGCCTCACTCAGTCCAGAAAATATCATAAGCCCCTCAGGCATCAATAAAATAGTAGTGCTCAGCCCAAACAACAGTGGAAATATCATTTAAGTCTCAAAGTT
>NW_017670487.1:240416-266573 GCF_001879085.1 Nicotiana attenuata
CGACATAGAACACGGGTAGACTAAAAAACCGTGTTTTAAAGGGAAGTTACGAAAAAATAGACGGAGGAAGTGTACAAGTTCAGTGATGACTCAAAGGAAAATACTCGGTACCAGATAGTTACCTTTCTATAATAATTGCGATATCACTGAGGTTTATCTTGTTGACGGACTTAACTACAATCTTCTGAGTATAAGTAAGCTATGCGACTCAGGGTATGAAGTAAAGTTCAAGAAAACAGGTTTTGCTATTGAAGATGAGATAGGTAAATAATCCTCCCAGGTAAAAGGTATGGAAATTTTATATTCTTGATGGCTTTGAAAATATAGATGGTCATATCTCTTTAATATCCATATCTAATGATCCATGGTTATGGCATGAGAAACTTGGTCATGCAAGCATGCATTTGATAGAAAAACTTTCCAAGCATGATTTAGTTATTGATTTGCCTAAACTCAATTTCTTCATAAATGTGATGCTTGTCAAATTGAAAAACAAACTAGAAACTCTTTCAAAAACAGGGATATTGTATCTACTTCTAAGCCTTTGCAATTGCTTTATATGGACTTATTTGGACCTACTAGAACTGCTAGCATAGGAGGAAACGATATGCTTTTGTTATTGTTGATGATTACTCACGTTTTACTTGGGTGATTTTCTTATCTCATAAAGATGAAGCTTTGAAATTTTTTGAGATATTCTGTAAGAAGGTTGAAAGAGAAAAGGGGTATCTGATTACAACAATCCAAAGTGATCATGGAGGAGAATTTGAAAGTAGAGCATTTGAACATTTCTGTAATGATCAAGGATACACCCACAACTTCTCTGCCCCAAGATCACCCCAACAGAATGGAGTCGTTGAGCGGAAAAATAGGACCTTGCAAGATATGACAAGAACTATGATACTAGAATATTCGTTGCCAAATCACTTTTGGGCAGAAGGAGTAAGTGCTGCATGTCACATTCTCAACCAATGTCTCATAAAGCCCATTTTGAAGAAAACTCCTTATGAATTGTGGAAAGGTAAATGACCCAATATTAGCTACTTTTATCTGTTTGGAAGCAAGTGTTTCATTCACAATAATGGTAAGAACAATCTTGGAAAATTTGATCCAAGATGTGACGAAGGTATTTTTCTAGGTTATTCATTAAATAGTAGATCCTTTAGAGTCTATAGTAAAAGCACACTGTGTGTGGAAGAATCAGTACATGTTATATTTGATAAGAATAACATTTCAGCCGAGAAAGAAATTATTGCAGGTGATGAAGATCAAACTCAAGAAATTCAGGAGACAAGCAAATCTCAAGAGTCGACTAATAAATCTGATGGTGTGATAGAGTCAACTAATGAATCAGCAACAATCAACCAGAATCTCCGAAGGAGTCAACTACTCATACAGTTCGTCTAAATGAATGGAGAAGTGAACCTGAATATCCTCAAAAATTCATCATAGGAGATCCAAGCGAAGGAATGAAAACCAGGAGAGCTCTCAAGAAGAAAGCAAACATAGCACTGATTTCTCAGATTGAGCCAAAGAAAATAGAGGAAGCTCTGAAAGACTCAAGCTGGTTGCAAGCAATGCAGGAAGAGCTAGACCAATTCGACAAAAATCAAGTATGGAAACTGATGCCCAAGCCTGAAAATACTCCCGTAACTGGAACAAAATGGGTTTTCAGAAATTAGCTAAATGAGGATGGAAAAGGTGTGAGAAACAAAGCAGATTAGTTGCTCAAGGATACTCACAACAAGAAGGAGTCGACTATGACGAAACCTTTGCTCCAGTAGCTCGACTGGAATCTATACGAGTTCTTCTTGCATACGGATTCTTTAAAAGATTCAGGCTATTCCAAATGGATGTCAAATGCCTTTTTGAATGATCTTATTGAAGAGGAAGTATACGTGGAACAACCTCCTGGATTTGTAGATTCAAAGTTTCCCTACCATGTGTATAAACTGATCAAAGCGTTGTATGGACTGAAACAAGCTCCACGAGCATGATACGAAAGACTTAGCTCATTTCTTATTGATCAAGGATTTACAAGAGGTAAAGTAGACACTACCCTATTTATTAAAATATCATCAGAAGGTAATCTCATTATTCAAATTTACATTGATGATATTATTTTTGGTAGTGCTAATCCTTTTCTGTGCAAGGAATTTTCAAATCTTATGCAAATTGAGTTCGAAATGAGTATAATGGAAGAGCTAACATTCTTTCTTGGACTTCAAATTCAACATTCTGAAGAAGGAACATTCATATGTCAGACAAAATATACAAAGGAGTTGATTCAAAAGTTCGGTATGAGCAATGCTAAAGCTATTGGCACACCAATGAGTCCTTTAACAAGTCTCGACAAAGATGAACACGGAAATCCTATTGATAAAACTAAGTATCGTGGAATGATTGTCTCACTTCTTTATCTAACTGCTAGTCGACCGGATATTATGTTTAGTGTCTTTAAATGTGCCAAGTTTAAGTCAGCTCCTAAGGAATCACATCTGATTGCAGTAAAGAGAATTATTCGATATATCATTGGAACTGTCTCTCATGGATTACGGTATCCACGATCTAACAATTTTAAACTAGAAGGTTTTTTAGATGCTGATCTTGCAGGTGATAAGGAAGACACAAAAAGCACCAGTGGGACATGCCAATTACTTGGAAAGGCACTGATATCTTGGAACAGTAAAAAGCAAGGATCAGTCGCATTATCCACAACTGAGGCTGAGTATATCGCTGTTGGACAATGTTGTGCACAATTACTATGGATGTCTCATCAATTAGGTGACTATGAATTATTCTTTAAACGTATTCCAATTTTTTTGATAACTCTAGTGCTATATGTCTCTCAAAAAATCCTGTGCATCATTCTAGCGCAAAGCATATAGACATCAAGCATCATTTTATTAGAGATCATGTTCTTAAGGAAAATATAGAACAATCTTTTATTGGAACTAATGATCAATTAGCGGATATCTTTACTAAGCCATTACTAGAGGACAGATTTTGCTTTCTAAGAGAATTACTTGGTATTATTTGCATTAATCATTAATATTAGGACCTGTGTGTTACTATTACTTTTTGTATGCCTAATGTTCAAACTTTATTGTTTTTTTCTAATCATTAATTGCGCCTCCGAATTCCCTCTCTTTTCCTCTCTTTTCACATCAGTTGCAGAGTTCAAAGAAGGAAAATCAATCATCACGTCTGTTCAACTGACACCCCTTCCTTTTCTGTACTCAACCGTTAGAAACCCTTCTTTTAATACGTGAAAACCCTTTTTAGTCTCCATCGTCCTCATCGCCTAGAAACCCTCTCCAAAAACTTTCTCTCACCAAAAGCTCTTTCATGGCCAGACACTCAAAAAATCCTTCTGCTTCTACCAGGAAGAGTACTCGCTCCAAAACAAAACCCCCATCTCAACCTCCAGAACGAGTAGACCTAGGGTCCAACCACTCGGAAGGTTTTGCCTCTTCTCAGGCGGACCTCTCAGATCATTCTCACACTTTAGGAGAAAAAGCCCTGGGGAAAAGACCTATGGAAGAACCCCCTGAATTCGTTACTCCAAAGAAGTCGAAAATAGATCTCTCTAGTTCTTTAGAGTCTGACCTAAATTTCTAGGACTCTCCAAACAGGGATTTTTTCATTGCTTTGAAAGACAAGCCAATTGCTTATGAGAAGGTAGTCGACCTTGATGACATGGAAGCCCTAAATTGTAAGGTAAAAGATCTGTTTGTTCATCAGGGCTGGTCTAAATTCTTTTCTATTCCCCCTCCTAAAGTCTATGAATCCCTAGTGAAAATGTTTTATGCAAATCTTTGCTCTAGTAAGTTTGATAAGTTGGAATCCTTAGTGTTAGAGAAGCGCATTGTTCTTGATTGTGCCATGTTTGATTCAATTTTCCAGTATAAGTGTTCTGGTTTTCCCATGCTTTTCAAAAATTTCTGGCCTGATAATTTTGAAATCACTTTTGATCAAGCAAAACGGTGTATTGTTGAGTGTCCATCTGAATCTCTCCCAAACTAGTTAGGTCCAAGTGATGTTAGCTTTGAAACTCGTGTTCTAGCCCACATTGTTGCAACTACTCTGCTTCCTCGTACTGGCTCTTTCTCCACCTTCTCTCAAAGAGATACCTTTCTTGTTTATTGCCTTGTCACAAAACTCAAGATCAAACTGTCCTCCTGGGTCATCAATTTTATGATTGAAAGTGCTGATGATCCCACCAGTTTGCCTTATGGCATGGCCATCACTCACATTCTAGAAGCTTATAATATTTCCACCTCTGAATATCCCTTCATCTCTGTTTCAAAATCTTACATTTCCAGAGCGTTTGCGAGTATGGGTATATGTGTGTGAAGGGCTCATGGGTTAAGAAACAAGAAGGTGAGGTCAAACATGCTCAACCTGATCCAAAATCCAAACCTCTGTTCCCATCATAGTCCCAGTGTCCTGACCTTGCTGACGAAACTGTTGCCATTGACATCAGCTGTCCGCCATCAAAGATATTCTTACTGCTACTCAGTCTACTGTTGGAGATATTCATGCAATCTCCAAAGAGACAGGGTCTGATGTTTCAAAGATAAGAGTTGCAGTTCTCAAAGTTAGGGAAAATGCAATCAAGGCATTCAAGGAGGTACACGACAGGCTTGATGGAGTGACTCAGCCAATGCCAGCTTTGATCAACTGAAGGAGGCGATTTGCAACACTCTTACTTATTTCTTGTGTCGTTAATGTGGAAGTTTTAGACAATATTTTTTTGTTGTGCTGTTTTGGACTGGATAACCAGTCGTTGGATAATTTGGACGTTTAGACAATATATTTTGTTTTGCCATAACTCTGCAAGCATATCATGCTATAAATCGTATTTTAGTATATAGTGTGTTGTTATCTTATCCCCTCTTTGCTTATGTCAAAATGGGGGAGAAAGGATATATGTATATTCGTGCAGGTACATCCATTGCAGGGGAAGTCGACTATAGATACTACAGGAGAAGCTGACTAAAAGAAGTCCCAACGGCACCTCTTGAGGGGGAGTCAGAGATCCTGCAGAAGTAGTCGCCTAAAGGAAGTAGTCTCAACAGCACCTATTGAGGGGGAGTCAACTGCACTCATTGAGGGGGAGTAAAATACAGGGAAGTCAACTGATGTTTACATATATTATTTTGTCATCACCAAAAAGGGGGAGATTGTTAGGTTTTAGTTTTAATAATGAAAAATAATATAATTATTTTTGGTATAGGGACTCAAGGAAAACATCCGAGATCGAAGAAATCAAAAGGAAGGAATCAATCAAACAATTAAAGATCCGGCAAGGAAATCAATCAGAGATTGATTGAAACGGAAAAGAAGCATCGAAGATCTTGCAAGATGATCAATCAAGCTGCTATTACTAGAAGGACCAAAAATCAAGGAGAAAATCCGGCGCTATCAAGACCTGTAGAAGGATAGCTATTAAAGTTCTCTCATCAAGGAAGAGCAACGGCAAATAACCTTATTCTTGGAACGAATCAATTTCTTTCCAAGGATCAAATCTCTTGGGTTGGCAAATCTCTTCAGCAACGGCCTCCTACAAAGTATTTATACACATCCTTAAGCCTTAGACAGATATACTTTGATCGAACCAAATACCCTCTCTTTGTTCTACTGCAAACAAACATTGTAGCTTTACTTGTGTAACAAGTTAGAGAAGAAAGAGAGAAAAATACTGGTGAGGCATTGTATCAAAAGAAACGAGTGACATAGAAACTGAGCCATTGGTGTAAACCACACCATTCACCTTGTACTCGAGAAACTCATTCACTGAAAGAAAACTCCCTTGCAAGCCAAGGGGACTGGACTAGGATTCACCTTGATTCCGAACCAGTATAAAAATTCTGGTGTCTTTAATTCTTGCACTTTATTTCTGCATCTTAAATTGTGCTCTTATTATTATCTCGTTATTACATCTAGTTGACTAATTAGAAAATTGGTCTAACTTGTAGTAATTTAGATCAAACACCTAACATGACCCCTATGTCTCAGTTTATTTTCCAAGATCGCCATTGCAGTTGCAGTGGTAAAGCACTATACACAGCCACTCACCCCAAAGTAAAAGAAGAAAAAATAGAAGAAAAAATAAGTTAAAAAAACATCTATGGATGGAAAGTGAAAGAGGAGCTGATCCTCAACGGTTCGTCTCCCGCGGTTTGCACTCCCAGTCAATCAAATCCCATGTAAACCCGCCAACTTCGTATTTCATTGAACCTGTATGTACTTACCATACTACCCTTCCCCTTCCCCCACAACGTGTAACACACACGTGAATAACAAGGGCATTACAGTAAAATCACTGCATTGTCCGTTATCCGACAAGACCCCATAGAATATAGCTGGACTTATATCTTTCTTCAACTTCTTTTATGGCGATTTAGATTCTAAATTATAGTAACTCCTTAATATATGAGCTTCTCCTAAACTCGAGATTACGTTCTTTTCTCCTTCATATTTAAAGGTTTCTTTTTTCTTTGTCCTAACACAGTAGTTTGTTTTTTATTTTATTTTCATTCTTCTTATCAGTTTTCTATGTTGATTCTTGCGTGACTTGAAATGCATTTGGATCATAATAATTGTATCCTTGTAATTATAATATTGTAACCTCCTAGGTGCATTGGGGACCTGAGAGGCTGTGGTTTACCCTACGACGGATGTCAGTGGTTTGAGTCCGCTTATCTCCAGCTCGTGAACTTAGCCGATAGAAGAAAATCAAAATGTTGGACTCATGGAAGAGAAACAAGTTTTGCTCCAAATGGTAAGAGTGGCAATTCTGCAGGGGTTAATTCTCTGTTTGATTTTCAATGTAAGAAAGATACTTTTTCTTTCCCTATTAATTGTTGTCATATTCTTTTGGGGATGATCTCTGGTACAGCAAGTCTACAATCAAGCAGATGAAAACTCGAATTGAGATGGTGAGGAAGAAGAGAAATGCAATGCAGAAATACTTGAAGAATGATATGGCTGACCTTCTTAAATCTGGATTGGATGTCAATGCCTACGACAGGGTAATTTTCTTTTGCTTGTTTTCATATCTTGAAAATTTTGACTGGTTGCAAATTGCAACAGATCATCCCAAATATTCCCATTCTTCTAAGGAGTATCATTTATTCTAATGTGGACTTTAGAGCTCAGTATTTTCATCAAATTCATACTACTTCAATTTCTGGCCTTTTGTATGCTATAAAGTAAAACTGTACTTTTCTCCTTGTAAAGTCTGCTTATTTTGTTTTACTGCAACAGACTGAAGGCCTTCTAGTTGAGCTGAATCTTTTGAGCTGTTACGATTTCTTGGAGCAATATTGTGACCATATTTTTTGTCACCTTGAAACCATGATTCAACAGAGGTAACTTGGACATTATTTTATTGGTGTTTCATTAGAATAGAAGACATAAATGGTTAATTATATTGTGTGTACCGAAGAAGGGGAGCCTTGGAGCAACGTGTAAAGTTGTCTCTAGTAGGCTGTCAATATCATATATTCCTTGGCGTGCGGCCTTTCCCAAAACCTACGTGAATGCAGGATGCCTTGTGCACCGGGATGCCCTTTTATATTGTATGTACTAAAGACAAATTAATATGCTATCCATCTTTTAGGGAATGCCCCGAGAATTGCAGGGAAGCTGTGGCATGTATGATGTTTGCAGCAGCAAGACTAGCTGACCTGCCTGAATTACGTCAACTCAGAACGATATTTTCTGAGAGATATGGAAATTCTCTTGAATTTTATGTTAGTAAACAGGTAATACTCATTTTTTCCCCCGCAGATAATATTCATGCATAAACTTTCTCATATGGTCTTTTCGTCTTCTTGAGCCGAGGGTAGGGATAAGGTCTGCGTACACACTACCCTCCCCAGACCCCACTAGTGGGATTCTACCGGGTCGTTGTTGTTGTAAACTTTCTCATATGATTCCTATTTCCTCATTTTTCTTGATAGTTTGCTGAAAAATTAAAGGCAGTACCACATAAAAAGGATATGAAGCTACAGTTGATGCAAGATATAGCAACAGAATCTGGTGTAGAATGGAATTCAAAAGCCTTACAACAGAAGCTATATGAACAAGTGCACATGTCTGAATCAGGTCAAAATAAAGAATCTGAAGCTGCTACATTCAATCATGAGAATGCAAGGCATCATCATACCAAATCAAGAGTGAGCACAACAGAAAGCAGTTCTGATTCTGGTCTTGATTCTGCTCATGTGGCCAAAGTAGAATATGATGGCGACGACAATGCAGCTGCAAAGGCTAATCCAAAACCAAAATCGGTTAGAAGGAAACATGTGGAGCCACAGTCTGGTGATAAAGATTCAGGAGAAGAAAACCATGGCCTAAAATTTGCAAATGATGAAGTCTCGAGGCAGAGAACCCGAGATGGTCCTTCAGGCAGAACAGCATCCCTTCCAGTTGAATTGGAACAAATAAGTCCAGCTGAGCTAATGAAAGGGCACACTCGAGCAAATTCTTGTGAGCCTGATATGTTTGGTCCAAACTACGATGAGGTTGTTGCTCGCCTGGCGGATCTCAGTGGTAAATCAAAAGAATGACTTTTTAGTTAGGACATGCTGGATTACCATTCCATTCCTCAGCCAATCTTGTTAATTTTTTGTATACACGTTAAGATTTGATACAGTACTAGTGTATATTACTCCTTAACAGTTATTAAATCATTTCATTGTAAATAGGCTCATTTGATAAAGCCTCTATGTTGAGTAGTATTTGACTCTCTATTCATGAGTCCTAATCTTAGTCCATCACAAGTTTCTAGCAGTGGCGTCGTAAAGAAGATTTTGTAAACATTTTTCTAATCTTTTCGCAGGGAAAAAGTTTCATATAAAAATTTTGTCGACATTTTCAGTGTAGCAATTTCCCATTAGAACTGTTACCTTAAGATAGTTAAAACATCTGTTCTGTGGCTGATCTTTTTCTTACTGGTTATTTTGTTGGATATCGTGCAGAAATAGGGAATCTATACTTTAACTGTTCGGAAGTTTCTTATTTTTGTCCCACTAACTTTGTATCAACTTCTATCAATATAGTAACCAACCAAACCATTGGCCTGGGAATCAATTCTGTAAAAGTCCCTTTGATGAAACAAGAACTTAGGGGTCGTTTGGTTGCCGGTTAGAGTTATGCAGGTATTAGTTATACATGTATTAGTTATGCAGGGATTAGTTATGCAGGGATAAGTTATGCAGGTATTAGTTATGCAGAGATTATTTTTTTGAATGTTTGGTTTGTTGTATTAGAAATTGATATACATTATATAAATTTTAAAGTAAAATGCTTGTTTACAACTATACCCCTGGCCTTCTTTTGCATTGTTTTTTCTCTCTTCCATTTATGTAGGAAACAATTTAGTTAGGAACTTTGATGTTACTTTCACTTCTTCGTCATACTACTGAACTATGTGAAGTTTAGACATATTTGATTTTCACTTCTTAGTTTTGGTATTTCCATTTTCTAGTGGCTTCTCCAGTTTGCTTTTGCTAGTTTGTTCTTTAAAAATGAGAGAAGACAAGGTATATAGTTGGCAAGTGAAAGCAACTATAGGATACATGCATGGACATTTCAAAATTTTGCAGATTATTTTTTAAAAGTGACTCATTTTGTTATGTGAGTAACTGGTAAAGTTGATGTGTGACCGGGAGGTTACGGGTTCAAGCAGTGGAAACAGTCTCTTGCAAAAATGTAGTGTAAGGCTGCATACAGTATACCCTTGTGGTCCGGCCCTTCCCTGGACCCCGCGCATAGCGAGAGCTTAATGCACCGAGCTGCCTTTTTTTTTGTTCATTTCGAGATGAACTTTTGAATCTTGGATATAATTACGTGAAAAAAGAAAATTCATCTTCAGATGGTGTCAACAGGACTATGCACATCTTATTGAAAAAGAGAACACAACTAAGGAAATAAAGGATATATGGTAGGAGTAATTTATACAGCTGAGTTCTTATATATAAGGCCTTGGCAGCAAAAGTATAGCAGCACTAGTTCCTAGTGACTGATTTGGTTCCATTTTGCCATTTGTAATCAGAATGATGGTGCCTACACCTGAACGAGCCCGGATGATGTGTTGGGGAACAAACACACTGCTTCGTCATTCCAACTGCAGCTCCAATATTTCCAGTTGAGATACTGCTTACTTGTATCTGCACATCTTCCCTTGTATCAGGAGGAACAAATCGTCCACGACGTTCTCCCAGCTTGTCATGAACACCAACACAATGAGCACCTCTCGGGTAACACATTGGATACTGGAGAATACTGTGTATCAACCTCTAGCACAACATTTTATATACGGAATATTGAATAGAAGGTAAGGAGGAGAATAAAAGTGGAGAAGTGCAAAAGAAACTTAAATTGTAATGATTGACAGTTATAACAGATAGGTACTGGTGACGACTGGAATTGTCTTTTCCTCTTTAGCTATTCTAGTGGCTAGTGAGTGATAGTGTCTTGGTTTTGTGCATATTAGGCGTTGGCGAAGTATGGATGAAGAATTGAAGATAAACAAAGGCTGTGGAATCAGTGGCTTTATTGAAATTTGAGACTTGTCTGCTAATCTGGACCTCTTAAAGCCTTTAAGATTCCAACCACTTGTTCAGTCTTCTTTCCTTTCAATATCGTTGGCCCGGCGGAAAATTTATGTGGATTGTGTTAGAAAAAATTAGCAGAATATATAGAAATTCGAGTTTCAGCAACTAACTCGAATTTCCCGCAAGAACAGAATATTTGTGAGTTATAGAAAACAAGTAGGAGAGAAAAAGATGAAAGTTTTTTTGGATGATTTCGTTTTGGAGATGATATAGGTATTTATAATACCTCTAGGAGTCTGTTGGAATTAACAGACTCATCTCTTCATAACAGGCACTTGTTAAAACCAATAGTCACCTTCTTTTGAATTTAAAAGAGAGCTGTTAAAAACGTTTTCTGAAATTAAAACGACAAAAATGTTTTTAATTAATTTAATAATAGGTGACTAAAATATTAATTCCGGACTACTTAATTGGCTCAATTGCCCCAAGTGCCCAATTGTCCAGTCTTGACTATTAATAGTATAGTCAAATTTCAATTTCCCTCCAAAACAACCTTAAAAATATTGAAACTATATAAGACAAAGAAGTGCTTTTAAACACCTCTTCCTTTCTTTTTTTTTTTTCAATGAGGGACAAAACAACCTCTTTTAAAATACTCCCATCAAACACTAACTAATCTAACATATTGTACTTGCTGAAAATACTGCCAGAGTTTGTGTCACTCTAATGGGAAAAAACACATTGAAAACTTGATAACAAGTTTTTTCGCCAACTTTCTTCAAGTCAGACAGTTGATACTATAGCATGGATATTGAGACATCAGACAATTGAATCACTAGGATGATAGATGTTTTGGGTCTCGAAAATCTTGTGTACATAATACTATGACCACGTTATCTTTGAATCAATCTCAAACTAGTAGGGACTACTTTACAAATCTTCTATATTTATTTAGCTTTATTTGAATTTTTTCAAAATGAAAAACAAAGAGACGAACACTCTAGGGGAGTAATAATAATAGTAACAAAAGGCAACGATCCAACTCAATATAATTCTACCTCCATGAGTATTGTCTCCAGAGGTGGATCTCTATTATATAGAGGGGTCACCGGCACCCGAAAAGTTCTACAAAAATTCTATGTATATATGTATATGTCTTTAGTAAATAGTAACACTCTATATACAAAACAAATTTTAAGTGAATGCAAAAGTACACCCATGACTTTCAAATCTTGGGTCCACCTCTAATTGCGTCCAAACAATCTAGTAAATTTGAATTTCAATGATTATTAGATCTTCAGGTTCTCTATCTCTCGGTTATTAACGTAAAAAGAAAAGAAAAAAAAGACAAAGAAGCAGTACAACCCTACGTACTGTAAATGACTCATTTATCCTTGAACATATCACGTGCCGGCTCACTTATTGAACCATTTTACACTAGACCGGACAGTAGGAACGTATATTAGACATTATTCTTCTGCATTATATATAAGTAGCAATAGCACCACTTTTGTTTCATGCGTTTCCACTCTCTATGCTACAAATCACAAAAGTCAAATACTTTCATATCACAAGCACATACTATTTTGTCTCATCTCATGGATACCGGATCCTGGTATGATTCAGACGACGGGAACGTCGTCTGCTCGCGGCGGTGTTACTCCGGTTTAGAGTACGACCGTTTCGTATCCTATAACTTGCCGGTGAGCCGATCATCAAGCAAAACACCAATCTGGAGACTGCTATGGAGGAAGATAAAGATGCAGAAGAAATATATTTTCGATTGCTCAAACTCATCAATGCGGTTTTCATATGATCCTCATTCTTATTCACAGAATTTTGATCAAGGTTCATTCTTGTCCGATTCTGATGACCTCTCAAGATCTTTCTCAGCTCGCTTTGCTGTTCCCTCCAGAATCTTCACTCAGAATGAATTAATGCTCTAATATAATGGAGGAAAACAAAGATTCATATTGGTGTCTTTTCTTTTTTAAAATTACCAGCCGGTGTCCGGTCATGGCTTTGGGGCTAACTAATCAGGATTCGCGCCCGAAAGTTCGATTTTGAGGGATAAAGTTCATAAAATGTTTCCTGCTAAAGCGAATTCGAACCCAGTATTCGTGTCATTGTTACAATTATCATGATACAATTTTAATTGTAATTCTTCTTTTATCTGCTGTTAATATAAAATTTAGATATGCGTTGACAGCTTGACGCTCTGTTTCTTGTTTATACTGTATTAACTTTTTCATTCACAAGCCAAGGTAGATGCTTTAAGGAATTAAAGTAGTGGCGGAATCAGAATTTTCATTAAGGTATGTCAAAATATAAAAATATAGATACCTCAAAAAGTTTAGGGGAGTCAAACCTATAGTAAATATACATAAAACATAAAAATTTATCTGGCAATATAATATAATTTTTCGGGGCCCTTTAGTTGAATGAATCTTTGTCAAGTTTTTTCTTTTTAAAAAGAAAATTAACTATGATGTATAACGGCATCTCTATATAATATCTATTCATTATAAAAGTCAAGTTTTTCTCGGAATCGATTTGTTATGTTATAATATATGCCTTCTATAATAACACTTCACTATAGCAGCCAAAAAATATCGGAACAAATAAAGTTACTGTAAAGAGATTTTACCGTACTAACCCGTAACGGCAATGAGAATCTTCTTTTTTTACTTTTCAATTGTTAACTCAAGTCTAACAAAAACAAATTATTAGCAATCCACCGCAAATGAATTCATGCCTAAATCAAGTAATCAAATGAGATTAATTAGGTGACTCAATCATTCGTCCAAGAGTCAAAGCCAATAAATTCATATTCCATTCAAGAGCGATCAATTATTACTCCCTCCTGTCCAAAATAAGTGATTTTTTGGCCTTTTTTTTGTGGTCCAAAATAAGTAATTTTTTCAGATTTCAAGAATGAATTAATTATTTTTTTCCTACATTGTCCTTGAAGTAAATGGTGTTGGAATATGTGTTAGGAGTGTTTATGTGAGATAGTAAAGGTTAATATGGTCAATTCCATTGCTAATTAATGCTAAAAGGTGGATTTCTTAATTTGTGTGAAAACATCCAAAAAATCACTTATTTTGGACCGAAGGGAGTAATATTTTTCTTTAAATTCTTGAGGGGCGGGGTGTACTATTTCAGAACGTGGAGCCCAAATTAATAAATTTGTAGGAATTAGGTGAGGCAGAATGAATTGTGCAATCATCGTTGACAATGAACTGCTAGTACCATAAAAATTGGTAGTATTTAAGACCACTTGCTTTCAACTATATAAAAAGATTCGTCCGATGAAGTGGCTAATATAACCTAGAAGAACTAATAAAGTCAATGCATTTAAAATGAAAAAGATATATTTTAAAATATACTATGTGTTTATATATTAATTTTATAAGTTAAGAAGTTCGTTGATTTTCACCCAAATGTATGAACGTTTTAATGATGTTTTACATTATCATGTCTAATTTTACGAAAATAGATTCATTTTGTGGCGTGCTCCTACCTTCTGCAACCACTCCATTAGTTGGTTTCTTTAAGTTGAGATGTCAAAATACAAAGATGGTTAACATTAAGAAATTTTCAAAAATGACACATTTCCCAAAAGAAAAACCATATTAATTCATGAAGGGATAAGATTCTGGTATTGACCCAACATCTCGCCGTGATTTAAATTTAATGGATTCAACTTTTAAGTTTTTTTAAAATAAAATTTAAAGGTTATATTCGCCCGTGCATCCAGGTTCAGTGAACTTGGAGTTTCCTATAATTCATTAGGTATTTACTATTTGGGCACAATTATTGCTGTTTGATGTCGAAGACTTTAATTTCTTTAATTGTTTATCTATCTACAACGTATAGAGTTGACAAGGATAAGATTAGACTTAACAGTATTTCGATGTGCGTGCATTTCATAAATGGGACTTTTGGGAATTTAGTGGGCGTTTGGACAAAAAAATTGTAAAATTTTGGAAAAAAATAAAATTTCTTTTCAAGTGAAAATGCTAATTGAAAGTTAGAGTTGTGTTTGAACATGAATACAATTTTGGGCTGTTTTAAATTTTTGTGACTGATTTGAAGTGAAAATTTTAAAAAATAACCTTTTGTAGTTTTTCAAATTAACGGAAAATCCTGAAATATATGCTCAAGTGAAAATTAAAAATTTCATGGCCAAACACTAATTTCGAAAAAAAAGTGAACTTTTTGGGGAAAAATATGAAAAAATTTGTATGGCCAAACGGCACCTTAATTTAATTTAATGAACATCAATCTTTGCTTAACCAGAAAGGCCGTTAAATGAAATGTACCCTTGGTATTGCAAAAGGGTGAAGATTAACGGCTAAATTCAAGGTACAGAAGGAGAGCCTATTATGGTCAGATACGTATAAAATAACGAACGAGTCGACTTTATAGTAAGAAATACAATTTTAATAAAGGCCAATAACACGAGTGCTAAATTCATACTGCTATATGCATATGTGATCAAATTTTACCATATTAAGGTATTTCAGCCCCTTGGCAGATGAAGTTAACAATTCATATCATGCCACAAATTCAAAGACGAATCTGTAATATGGACTCGGTAGTTAGGTTTAGAATGGAAATGATCTTATGATATGTACTGCTTTCTTCTTTTTGCATGAGTATTCATAGTGGGGTTAAAAATAACAGTTTTAATTGAACACATTTAAAATCCGCCTTTATCCCACTATCCCGGTAATCTAATTCGCTTGTAAATATGTAAAGTCAAGGCAGTCATTTTTAGTCATATGAATTATGATCATCCAACTTAATTTACCTTTCAACAGCAACGTTGACGCCTTAATCATTAACTCAAACATAATTAATTAACGAAAAATATATGAGAAACTTTCAGAAACCACTATGTTTTAGTGGTTATTAGCTAGTTGTAGCTATCATTTACTATATTACTTCCTATAGCTATGTTTTCAGATTTTTTAGAGTGTATTCGATGTATTTAAGCTATTGTATTCATGAATACAGTAGCATTTCTAGGTGTGAATCAGGGGATTACAACTAGACAGATTATTGTATTTGAGTGTATTCGACTGTATTCATGGCGTGAAACATGGGATTACAACTGGACAAATTATTGTATTCGACTGTATTCACGGCGTGAAACAGGGGATTACATTGTTTTTAAACGGAAAGTGAATCAATTAACATAATAGACTCCTAATATAACTCAACAAACTCAATTATAACACACAAATTTTGTATTTCCAGTTATAAAAAAGATTCTCAATCGAAACACGCCCCAAAAATATAGCAATCTTCAGAGAAATTATATAATACGTCTGAATACATAAATTATATTAATGAAAAAAATATATGAATACATTCATGGAATATAGTGAGACAGTGAATACAATAAATCCATAGAATACGGCGGGATACATTGAAATACAATGGAAAAAAAGACAATGAATACAATGAAATACATAGAATACAGCGAGATACATTGAAATACAATGAAAAAAATACAATGAATACAATGAAATACAGCGAGATATATTGAAATATATTAACAGAAAATTTAAGTTGCTCAGCCCCCAACTCCGTCGTCTTTGTTCAAGAACAACCCTAATGTCGTCTCGTTGAAGCAACATCAATATCTGATAACTAGGGATTCTAGTTCATTTTATACTCCTTTTTACTTGAGTTTGGATTAAAAATGTATACAAATAGTCCCAAAGGCTTACATGTTGTACTTGTTTGCAGTGTTTGGTCAAGAAAGTGACAAAGAAGTCAAAACCAGCTCAAAAATGAGTGAAACCTGCACAAGTACCAAGAACAAGTCAAAGCACTGCTGCATCATAAAATCCATTGCAGCTGCAACAGACCCACCGTGGCCGCGGTCCATTTAGTGTGGTCCGCGGTGAGGAGATTCAGAGAGGTGCAATACTGGTAATGTTAGGCAGTACGGTCCGTGGTAGATTCTTTGCGGCCGCAGAAGCCTCACCGCGGCTGCAGACCATTTGTTGCGGTCGGTAGAGTGGAGATTTAGAGAACCCAGGATTTTGGAAATTGCAAGACACCGCGGCCGCAGACCATTTGTGCGGTCCGCGGTGAAACCATCGCGGCCGCGGTGCATTTTATGCGGTCCGCGGTGGCCAGATTCAGAGAACGAAAAGTCAAGCCAAAAAGCTTCACTGCGGCCGCGGTGCATTTTTCGCGGTCCGCGGTACCTCCGTCAGGGGTATTTTTGTCCAGAAAATTCAGCATTTTATAAATACTTCTTTTTCAGATTTTTAGGGTATCTTTATCTGAGCTGAGCACGCGAACAGCGGTTTTAGTCTATTTTGAGTAATTTTATAGCTGGTTTAACATTGAATCTTCAAATATTAGTTTGTAATCATATTTTATGGGTTATTCTTCATCTAAATATCTGATTTCTTCCATTATTATGAGTAGCTAGATCCATTAGCTAGGATTGTGGCTCAACCCTAGTGTGGGTATTTGATGGGTCTTTTGTTCTAAGGCTTAGATGTTTATGGGTGGTTGATATTTGGACTGATTTGTGTTATTCATGTTGAATTAGTGGTTGCAAACACTAATTTGTGCCTATTTGACTTAGGTTCTTCTTGAGAAAGAGAGCTTGAGTCTAGGAAAATCAGTTCAATGAGGAATTGGGGCGTATTCAAGAGATTGATAGCCCCAATTAAAGGGTTAAATCTAGAGATAGTAATACCCGACTTGAGCCTACATTGCTTGCATAATTTTGACACCCAATTGGTCTTGAGAAAGTCAATTAGGGCAAAGTCACTCAAGCTACCGAGAGGTATAGAGTGAGTAGTGTCGTGCATTGGATATATCGCGATCCCAAACATAATAGCTTTGCCTTAGGCTTTAGAACCCGTCAAGTATTCACCTAGGAGAAAGTCACTTCCCTAGTGCCTCGTTAACCATTTAGAAAACCTTACAAGCATTCATACTTAACTTAATTTCGCATATCATTAGCATAAAATTAGAAGTAACAA
The DNA here is from genome assembly GCF_001879085.1 of Nicotiana attenuata. Classification (NCBI taxonomy): domain Eukaryota; kingdom Viridiplantae; phylum Streptophyta; class Magnoliopsida; order Solanales; family Solanaceae; genus Nicotiana; species Nicotiana attenuata. The sequence continues at coordinate 258,004 of NW_017670487.1, forward strand.
ACAAACAAATATAATTGGAAGTGTAATCAAGAGCACTACGCACTGCTAGATTAGACAGAAATCCAACTCCAAACATTATTGTAGCTCCCTATGGATTCGATCCCGACCTTCTCAGGTAAAAGGTGCATCGACTGCTCTTGCCACTTTGTAGTGGTGTAGGGTTGGACCCGATCAACTTTTTGGCGCCGTTGCCGGGGAGCTAACGGTTTTGGCTATCTATCTAAATAGTTTGTGTATTGTTTTTCTTTCCTTCTGTGATATAATTTGTGTGTGACGCCAATTCAGGTACAAAATGGCGGCAAACAACAACAATGACCCTCTTGGAAACGTGGTTCCGGGGGAGGAGGTTGATGATAACGGTGAAGATGAGGTGCCTCTTGTACCTCAAGGACAAAGAAGAGACCGACAGGCTAATGATAATAATATTCCAGACCCTCCCCCGCCACGTCCTAGAGCTGTACCTCGAGTGCTTCCCAACCAAGGATATGCTAGTGCAATTGTCCCACCCCGGATCCGGGCGGGCAATTTTCAAATTACCAACGTGATGTTGACATTGTTGGAGCAGCGAGGGTATTTCACGGGTGCTATCCATAAAAATTCTTACAAGCACCTTAAAGGATTTGTTGATACATGTTGGGGGAGCAAGCAAACGAATGTGTCCGAGGATGCCTTGAGGTTGAGATTATTCCCTTTCTCTCTTCGAGGGAAGGCGTTGCATTGGCTGGAGAGACTCCCCAACCACTCCATCCATACATGGGATGAGTTGGTGGATAAATTCATTGCAAAGTTTTTCTCGCCGGGTCACATGGCAACCTTGAGAGATGAAATCTTAGCTTTCAAACAGGAGACCAACGAACCACTGCATGAGATATGGAAGCGATACCGGACTATGGTGAAGGAATGCCCAAATAATGATATGACTGAGGCAATGATACAACAAACATTCTACCGAGGCATTAACACAACAAATCAGTGCATAGTGAACCAACTCGCTGGGGGCAATTTCATGAATAAACTGTATGATCAAGCTTGTGAGATATTGGATGAGATGGCGGATACTTCTTCCGCTTGGCAAAGTCGAGCAAATGTGCCACAGGGTGACTGTGAGCACGTAATTTTTCCCCTATATGAATTACTCCCATAAATTCAAGAAAATAAATTCTTTCCATTATTTGCAATTTCGTAGATTTTTTGTAGGATTTTTTGTTAATTGTTTGCATTTTTCTGTGCATGTTTGTTTTATTTAAATCGTGAAAAAGTATAAAAAATATCATGCATTGCATTTAGGTTTTAGTCTACAGTTCCAGGGTTAATTATTTAGTTATTTGTTTTGTTAAAAAGGGAAAATCACAAAATTGGCTCATTTTTACAATTATTGTTTATAATTTTAGATTATTATTATTATTATTATTTTCTTTCTTTTTCTCTTTTGATTTAGGATCAAATCATTTTTATAAATTTTGTAATTTGGTAATTAGTTTAATTTTACAACTTAGACTAATTTGGGGTTTTTTAGGATTTTAATTAATTATAGAAAAAAAAAGATAAGAATAATAGAATAAAAGAAAAGGAATTGAGGTTTTGATTTAGCCTCGAATTGGGCAAATTCAATGGAAAACCCAAACAATTTCGACCCTATCCGCCCAGGCCCAATCCATACCCGGTCCAAACCCTTCAGGCATTGAGACGGTTAAAACGACGTAGTACTGAGTCAACACTACGTCGTTTTGAGTTCAAGGTTTAAAAAAAAATCTCGGCCCTTCATCTTATTTCATCCAACGGCTGTGAAAACTTTCCCCATTTGGTTTAAGAATGTCTGAATACCCTCAATTTAACCTAGGATCCCTGTTCTATCGTCTCTCTCACATCTCATCTCACCACCGTCCGCCACCCACCGGATTTCGCCATCGGCGGCGGTGGAGCTCCAAACTCCACCTAAAATTGTCCATACACTCCCCATACTCCCTCAAACACTAGGCCGATGTTGATTTCCCCAAAATCCCCACCTGTCTCCATTAATTTCAGATCTAAAAAAAGAAACCCTAGATCCGTTCCTATTTTCGGTTCGTCATGCAAAGGCCGGGGTCCTATGTTTTCCAATCTTTGAAGAAGGTTTGGCCTGAAACTAGTATTAATCGTTTGTTCTAACAAGAACATTCGATTAATACTTATTTTTGGTTTAAATCGGAAGAGCCGGGGTGCTGCCTAATCTAAGTTGTCTGTCCGCCCAAGTATAAGTATTTCTATTCTCTTGGCTCCCTTTCCGTCTCTTCATTCCCTTATTTTCTTTATCTTCTTTTTCTTTTCTTTCAAAATTGAAGTGATTTAGTTTTCCTTTCCGTGTGTTTGGCCTCAGAGTCCTTAGTTTGTCAAATTGTTATTTGGTGTCTTAATATAGTTTGGTTTTGTTTAGCCTTAAAATCAGTGTAATTCTTTACTGTTAGTTCTAATTTCTTTGTTTTGGTTTTTGTTACGATTCCTTGGTCCAAATGAATTGGTTCATTATTGATATTTTGATTTCGTTTAGTCAGATTATTGCTGTTTTGTTTCTTCTTTCTTCTTCTTTCAAAAATTATTCTGTTTTGGGCTTTGTTTGGTTTGGGGCCTGCCATGCATTCAGACAGGCCCATTAGCACTAAGGCCCAAAAAGTTTTGGGGGTTTGGGGATTTCAGTTGTCTAAATAGATTCAAATCCCAGCTGTGGTTGAAGGTAATAGGAATGTGTTTTAAGGGTATTTGGGGGAATTGGATAGGAGGATCTTCCTTAACTGTTTGGGAAGTTTCCAGGAAAGTGGGGAATGGGCTGGTTTAACAAACAGATTCAAAATGCAGAGTCTGAAATGAAAAGATAAAAATTGGGGAAGGGGTAAATGGTAAAGTTAAAAAATCAATTCTGCTGCCCTAAGGTCCTTCTATATAAGGCTTGTTTCAATGAAATTGGAGTAGGGAGGAGAACACTAAAAATTATAAACGGCTGAGCCATTGATACTCTAAAAATACACAAAATTTTTCTACATTGTTTTGGGTCAAAATTGCTGGAAATTGTTCTTTGATTTCATTGTTAGTAATAACTCAAAAATTTCGAAAGATTTCTGGTTCATTTGTGTCCAAAAATGGTTTAAGGAAGTCGAAATTGATGTGTTGAAGTGCTGACCTACTGCTGCTGCTGAATATCTCACTTTTTGTTGATTCCTAAATACACTTTCTTTTGTTGTTGATTGCTGTATCCAGGTACTACTCTGAAACTTTGAGCAGCAAGTTTGAATGTTAAGGATGTGAACGATTGGGTTGATATAGTTGTGTTATTTCAATAAAGTAGTTCTCATATTTTTAATTAATTCCTGTAACTCTTTCTTGTTTAGCTAGTATTATGTGGGGATTTGATTCAAATGGTTTTTGGTTCCTAATAGATAGAGACTTGTATATGATTCATGTAATTAAGGCCCATCTATTCATCTTCATCTTCATCTTTTTATGTGATTGTGTTTAATGGTTGAGGCGTGGACTTCCATTTTACTGTTGAGTTACAATATGGAAGGGATTATTGAGTATGCACTTACATCATTTCTTTGAGTCTATTTTTTAGTCTTGCTGAATCTGTAGAAGTTTATTATAGGTTCGAATCAGATTATATGAGTTTAACTCGCTTGGAAAATCTGTTTTGTTTAACATATGAAATTAGGAGCTTCTTAAATCATTTCCTGATTGAATTTTAGTTTTCTTTGAAAGTCATGTTGTGGTCAGTTAGTATAGGATATTCGATCAAGTTCTTTGTTTGTGGATTCAACAATAGTTCAGCATGATTTGGGGTCTTAATGTTTCCTTAGATTGCCATGTGATATAATTGTTAAGTTGATCTTGTACCCGATTTCTGTAGTTAACGTTGGTGTGTGCATGTAAAATGAATTGGGCTAGATTCGTGGGTGGCCCAAATAAAGCCATGGGTATGAGCTTGAACGCTTAGGCCTTGAGCCCAGAAACTCGAGTCAAGTAAATCACGCGACTTCAAGTTGGCCCCCTGGCGAGCAAATTTACTGGGCTTATCAGGAAGCCAGGCGTCGAAATAATTGGGCTCATCGCTAGCCCAAACCCTTTTCAGTGATTAAAGTATCTGGTATTATCAAACATGGGCTCATAACTAGTAAGGGTAATTTGAATCTTAATTTAGAGTAAGTTTAACGTCTTGGGCCTTTAATTTAGTGTTGTCCTTTTCAAATAGAGTGAGGTGTGCCATATTAAGCAAGACCTATAATTTATGGCCCTCACAAGACTAGATCAAGAAATCACATTTGAATAAAGAGATTTGAGGCGTGCCATAAGCAAATTAAACATCTATGGCCCTCACAAATGTCATAATTTAGATATTAAAAATGAATTTCGTAGTTTGCTTTAGGCGCGTTAATTATTTAATTATCATGGCTACTATTAAAACCCAGGGGTGCATTTCATGTGATCCGGTTCTAATTTCCAATAAGGTTAAATAGAATGTGTCGTGACTCACGGGTGCATTTCATATAGTGTGGCTTACGATGTGTTTTAAATAACCTTGAATTAATTCTTCAAATAAATAAAAGCGATTTTAAAGTTAAAAATACACATAGGTTTAAAAGTGTTTAAAATCAGATAAATAGGCCAATAATAATAGTTGAGCGACCGTGCTAGAACCACGGAACCCGAGAATGCCTAACACCTTCTCTCGGGTTAACATAATTCCTTACCCGGTTTTCTGTGTTTCGCGGACTGTGAAACAGAGTCAATCTTTTCCTCGATTCGGTATTTAAACCGGTGACTTAGGACACCATAAATTATCCCAAGTGGCGACTCTGAATTTATAAATAAATAATCCCGTTTCGATTGTCACACAAATTGGAAAAACTCCCCTTATACCCTTTCGGGTGTAGGAAAAAGAAGGTGTGACAGCTCTGGCGACTCTGCTGGGGAAAAGAACCCAGAACTTCTGGTTCAGGGTTCAAAATTCGAGCTTAGAATAATTGTTATATTTGGCTTTATTTATTATCTGGTTTTATTTACATGTTTGGGCCTAATGTGCTAAGTGTTATTTTTTACCGCTTTGATATTGTGGAACTGTAGATAAATTGTTACGAATCCCTCCTCTCTCTGAGTCCTCTAAATCATGTAAGAAGGGTGCACTTCGTGTAGCTTCTCTTCTGTTAGAGTCATATCCCAATTTTAGAACGAGATTCAGATAAGTTGCAAAGCTGGTGAAGCTTCTGTATTCCCGGCACGCCGCCCCCCTCGGCTCGAGCTGTCCGCTCGAGTAAGCCAGGTCTAGAACAAGTAAACCCAGATTTTCAAACCTAGTATAATATAGCCTCATGCCGGATCCCTAGTAGGAACGCTTGTTTGCATCACGTGCATTTGACTTTGGGGACTCAACACAGGGGTTGGGTCCGTCTAGGACAGGTGCACCCGAAATCAAAGGACCATCCTGATGCATTTTACTTGCTACTTGTACATTTATTTGACTCGGATTGCATGCTGACCGGCTTTTAGAATAGGGGAAAATTGAGAAGAACCATATTGAGGTGAGAGAGAGGAAATTACCTGCCTGTGAAAAACCCTGGTGTCCAAAATACCTCGAAACTCTGCCGAAATTTTCAAAAAAAAAGAAGGAAAAGAAAAAAAAAGAATGTTAATTTACAAATTTTAATGTTTTCTGTTGCGTCAAAATTGACCGAACTACGCAAGTTTGATTCTCACCAGATGTGGGATACGTAGGCAACCCTCATCGGGTCCAACTCCATTTTGCAAAAATAACCAGAAAGAACAAAATTTTGTTGTTTTGTCATAAATAAGTTAGGTAATGTCGTCTTGTCTAAATGGCCAAAACGTCCCCAAAAGGACTAATCCTAAAGTTTAAGACTAAGTACAAATCAAGGAAAAATCAGGAATTCAACTAAGCATGCTGCACATATTTCAAATAAGCATTTAAGACAGGTAGGCCTACGATATTAGGCTAAACAGGATAACTACACATGCTGGGGTGACTCAGTTAAGATATAACAGGTTACTGTTCAGCAAAACCAAATTTTCAACAATCATCCCGCGTACGCACTCATCACCTCGTGTACATGCCACTCACAAATCATAGAATTGTCACAATAGTACAAAATCCTAAGGGGATTTCCCCCACATAAGGTTAGGCAAGCCACTTACCTCAAGCTAAGCTCAATCAGTCAACAAGGATGCCTTTTCCTCGACTTTCCGACTCCGAATGGCCCAAATCTAGCAAAAAGCAATTACATACCATAAATAAAACTATAAGAAACTAATCTAATTAATGAAATCTAGACTTTAGCAAGAAATTAGAAATTCACCCCAAAAAGTCGACCCAGGCCCACGTCTCNATATAGCCTCATGCCGGATCCCTAGTAGGAACGCTTGTTTGCATCACGTGCATTTGACTTTGGGGACTCAACACAGGGGTTGGGTCCGTCTAGGACAGGTGCACCCGAAATCAAAGGACCATCCTGATGCATTTTACTTGCTACTTGTACATTTATTTGACTCGGATTGCATGCTGACCGGCTTTTAGAATAGGGGAAAATTGAGAAGAACCATATTGAGGTGAGAGAGAGGAAATTACCTGCCTGTGAAAAACCCTGGTGTCCAAAATACCTCGAAACTCTGCCGAAATTTTCAAAAAAAAGAAGGAAAGAAAAAAAAGATGTTATTTCAAATTTTAATGTTTTCTGTTGCGTCAAAATTGACCGAACTACGCAAGTTTGATTCTCACCAGATGTGGGATACGTAGGCAACCCTCATCGGGTCCAACTCCATTTTTGCAAGAAATAACCAAAATATATGAAGTGTTGTTATTTTGTCATAAATAAATTAGGTAGTGCCATTCTTGTCCAAAATAGCTAAAATGCCCCAAAAGGCGCCGGAAGGCTGTTTTTTGCAAGAATAGCCACCTAAGGTCCTCTCTCAAAAGTGTTGATTAATTAGCAAGCACAACCCTAAAATCTTCTTTCCTGGGGTGCTGAAGGGCTGTATTCGCAAAAAGTGTTTTGTTTTAAATTGCAACTTTCAAAATCGATATTTTTCTCTTGAGTCAAAAAATAAAATCATGGTCTTTTAACCGATCACTATAATTAAATGTGCAGGATGAGCACGATTGAAAATAAACCTTTCACAGTCCTTGAGAAATTCCCGTTAGAACTCCACATGTGGTGGAATGATTTAGGAGAAGTCAACAGAGATACTGTGGTAAAAGCTTTGGGCAGTCTTGTTGGTCTTCTGAAGATTAAGCCTAGGACGGATATAATTGAGGTTGTGATACCCTTTTGGGACCCAGCACATATTGTATTCCATTTTGCCGATTTTGAGCTGACCCCTACGCTTGAGGAAATGGCGGGCTATGCCGGTTTTAGTGGGAATCTCAGAAATCAATACCCAGTGGCACCTAGAGCGGTGACTCCTCATAAGTTTTTGGATCTTTTAAGCATCAGTCGGGAAGTTAGAGACGAAAATTTGGCTAAAGGGTTCTGCATATTCTACTTCTTGTACCGACGTTACGGGGACCCTCATAGTTTTGAAATCCCAGATACCGGTCTAACTCATTCGGGAAACAAAGATAAATGGGAAGCCCGGCGGGGATTGACTTTTATAGTGGCATTCCTGGGAGTCTTAATTTGCCCAAGAAAGGATGGAAACATAGAATTGGGGCTTGTGGGAATAGCCGACTTCATGACTAAAAAGGCTAATGGCACCATTGTACCGATGATCTTAGCGGAGATTTACCGAGCACTAACTGTTTGCCGAGAAGGAGGAAAGTTCTTTGAGGGGTGCAATATGCTTCTACAACTCTGGATGGAGGAACACCTCTGTCACCGTCCGGGGTACATGAACTGCGGTATGACCGGTCCTAAATGCATTGAAAACATGAAGAACGGGTGAGGGGCCATGATTTTCCGGAAGGTACGAAAGCATGGTTCACACTTTTGAGCACCCTAACTGCAAGTCAAATTGAGTGCACATTCGGGTGTCTCTCGGTCAGCGAAGTCATTTACATGTTGTGAGCACGTGATTTTTGCCCTAAGCAAATTAATTCCAAAAGTTTCAAATAATTGATTTCCTTATTATTTTACAATTTTTTGTGATTTTTTTTGTTAAATTTTTGTGTTAATTGGTTGCATTTTTCATATGAAAATACAGAAAAATATGCACATGCATTTAGGGATTTAATTTCACAATTTTAGTATTAATTAGGTATTAATTAGATTTAGAATAAAGTTTAAAGAAAAATTGCAAAAAAATAGTCTTGTTGCACTCTTAATTGTTAATTGTTGCGTTTTATTTCTAAATAGAGTTTTAAGTAATTTTAGGAGTTTAAATAGTTTAATTGAGTCTTTGTTTTGTTTTAGCATTTTTTATAAAATTAAGAAAAAATAAATAAATACAAAAATACAAAAAAAAATACAAAAATAAAATACAAAAGAAAAGGCAAAGAAGGCTGCCAAAATTGGGCCCAAATGGCTGAGCCCAAATAAAATAGGCACCAACCCGTTCAAATTTGGCCCAGTCTCACCCGGTCCAGTCCCCAGATC
>NW_017670487.1:266598-280465 GCF_001879085.1 Nicotiana attenuata
GACCGCGGGCAGAAAATCAGCAGTGGAAGCCTGGTCCTCGCGGTACTGCGGCATGCCTACACACTCTCCGCGTTACTTGATGAAGAGCGTTTTTGGCCCGGTCGACAGCTGCTGCTCCAGTCGTCAGACACGCAATCTATTTCGTACCGGGAAACTAGAAGATTTTTTCGGTGCTCGTCAGAAGCGACTATTCCAACTTAGGATATCGATAGAATAGGGGTCCTATAGAGCTATAGTTTGAAGGAGCGGGACGGGGCGTGGGACATATTTTGGACATAAATTAAACCTCACGAGCAGTACAAGACACTCCAGACTTTACCGAGTGGAGTATAAGTCAAACACCCTTTGGAGGCAAGAAACACCGGAGGATACAGGCGGAGAAATTCTTCCTAACGAGTTTTTTAATTCACCTCTTCCTATTTTCTCATTGTGTGTTATAATGACTTTAGTATATGTTAGTTTACGATACTAATTCATGAATAGCTAATTCTTTATCTATAGAGTTTTTGAATAGAGGACCTTTTGTAGATAAATTCTTTTATGTTTTCCATATAATTGACCATAGCTTTTCTTATTTGTTTCAAGGCTACAAGTTATAATATTGTGTGGTTGTTGAAGGCTCTCTCAATAGTTTGGTAACTAGTTTGATAACGTCCATGAGGTAACTCTCAGGGAGAGAGTGCATATTTAGAAATGTTTTACATGCTAACACCACCCCAAAGTATATGAGGGATCAATAACCGATGGTTTAAAGGGCGGATTAGGATAACGCGATCTAGGAAGGCCTGGTACAGATGCCTCAGAACCTGTGCTTGTTATTGTAGAACATGAGTAGGCCAGCCTAGAGGTACTCGGGAGTATATTCGCGTTCATTACAGTAGTTGCTCGCCCGGTAATTAACCTCACCGGTTAGAGGCATGTTTACTCGTGTACACTTAAGAGTGCTCATATCGGTAGTAGAATACTTAGCCGAAACTCAATGATAGGTCTAATGGTAGAAACGACCAATAAGACGGGTCCAAGGATTTTCTGTCACGACGAGATTGGGGAAAATCATAACTCTAGAGCCTCCTTATAACCTTTTCTTCACAACATTATTCCTATCACTAGTGACGTTAGTTTGTTCTCTTCTATTTTTAATTTGTTAGTTTTATATCACTTTAGTTAAGACGACGACTCCAGGCTACCGGGCGTAAGAATCTTAATATCTATAGAGTAGATATTGTTCAACTTGGTCTTCTTGGTGATAGTGAAACACTGTAAGCTAACCTTCCAGTATCTGCTGTGGAATTACCGACAAATAGTGAAGCGCCACCACTCGACTTAGCGTCCTTTGTTATAGAGCATATTTGAAGCGTGGAACAAGTACATAAAAAGGCAAGCCGAGACTAGCATGGGTCTAAATACCAGTAACCAAAAGGACATTTGTATTGTATTGGCTCGCATAATTTGTTCAACGGAGGTCCATCCAAAAGAGTTTAGAAGTAAATAGCCCTACCGTAATGCAAGATTACTAGCTAGTTTCTATGATCCTCGAACCCCACTATAAACTATATAGAATTTCAATTCGCATCCTTTGGACACGGTGTGTTAGCATGTGTTTGATCCCTTCCTAGGGGTAATATGGCTGTCGCTCCTTACCAATTTTTGAGAGACACTAAGCAGTAATTTCCTGCGGGTTAGCCACAGAAATCTTATATCCAAAAAGTCCAACGCATGAAACTCAAAATTAACATTCCTTATTATGGATATGCTCGCTGACAAGATATATAGCAATAACAGGAGCAGGTAAGGTTATTTTGCAGTGGAACAAAGAAACAACCAACAGCACAATGGAAATGCAGATTGCAACTGGTAAAAAAAGAAAGAGAGTCATGAGATACCATTTGATATGCTGTTCTGTTTCAGTCATTCTGTAGTTTTGCTACTTTCAAGACTGTTAACGAACGGAGGAGAAAACTGAACACGCACAGCAAACAAGGGTTTAGGTATTAATACCTAGAAAATATAAAGGCTAACGGACATGGTAATACGATATTTAAGTACTCGACAAGTACTTGCGGAGCCCAGAGGCAACTGAATAAGCCAAAGGTATAGGATTAAAAATGTAAGGTTGCAGTTAGTACACGATTACTTTCTACCGTATTATTTAATCTCTTGTTTTGACGTACACCTTTCTTTTAATTAATGTAGTTACTAGGATGCAAGTTATTAGTTTACTAATTTATTTGGTATTCTTTTTTTTTGGGGTCTTAAGTAAAGTAAAAATTTATTCAAACAAAATTGTAAATTTACAGCCAACCAAGTTCCGAGTTTGGGGAGACGAACTCAAGAAACTAGCATTCTCTATCTTTTCCCTAAGTCTAAGATGTTAAGCACGATTAATGGCGCCGCAGATTATACAATGTCTATGAGACCTTCAACTTCTTAGCTAGGGCCGGTAAACTGTTTACACTTCTATCTAGAATACTGTTTTCCATTTGCTATAAAAACTCTGTCCCTGATGTGCATTTGGAACTGAATTCTTCATTAAGAGTCTTTGTTGACCTCTCTCCTTTTTTCATATCGAACCTCGCCCAGATCTATGCGATTGACCCTGGCGGCTTCTTGCTTCAATCACATCCATACGCGGTAAGTAACTATCCTGAGCTCTTGTATTCGCTTGCAGTGCCTAGGCATACCCGAAACACCATGGGCATGCAGATCATTGGAGCTTTTTTCGAGCCACAAATCGTATAAGAACCTGTGAAGAGTTAGTCCACTACTCCTCGTGCCACCAGGTCGTTCTTTGCCATCCGCCAGTGCATACCTCCTTCACTCCATGTCGTAGAGTCTGTTTTTCAATTTATCCACTTCAATAGAGTAACACCAAGATATCTCTAGCATTTTACGAAAATCAAAGAATAGTGAGCCTATGTTCTGTTATTCCCTTGTAAGTGCACAACACACGGAGCCAACAAGTCGGTTTGCGCACCTATGTTCATTCTACCATCCTCTCCTCAAGCATCCACAAACTGCAGAAGCCGCTGATTGTTTGCACTTCTGGCATAGCCATAAAATTCATTGATGGTCCTCTAGAGAGACTTGCCTTGCCTCAATAAGTTAGATTTTTTTTCCTTGATAACTTTTTGATGTTGTGGGCTGAAAAGATACATAAGCTTGCTGGATGCTTACTTAATCACACCCTTGCTAGCACTTCCCAATTTGCACACCTTGTATTCCTGTTCCAAAATCACTTCCTTGACATCAATATTTTTCCTCAACAAGCCAGCAATGCCTGTGTAGGTGTTTTCATGGCCTATTCCTTAGTCTTTATGGTAATACATGTACCCATTTCACACCATAGTGATATCTTCCTTGTAGATCGGTCCATGCCACTAGGGTAGATTCCGGGCATATGTATATTATATAATTATTTGTATTATCCTATAATAACAATACAATCGCAAACAATGATCATTAGCAAGTGACCAAAACTATTAATTATTAATTAAATGTGTTAAACACAGAAATTACTCCTTGAAGCCTCCCTTAAAAGCTAAACAACATAATTTTCTTTAACAAAAATATATGCATTTTCTTTCGCGCACTTTTATGATTAGTACACCACATCAACAATGGAATAAAAATAAATCTCTACTATTGAGGTAAGCTTTTGCGAATTACTAACACAATGCATTACTAATGTACAAGAGTTCTTATTCAGTCAAAAACTATTTGTATAAGCACCCTTACCCAAAAACAACCCTAAAGCCAAAGGACCATAGGGCGAAGTCATATAGATTCGATGAGATCGGGGCGGGTTGTTTGAACCCGAAGAAATAAAACATGTGAGTCCATACTAGTTGTCGGTGCAAGCCACTATATTATATCGCACCCATATCCCGTTCACTATTTATTGTCAAGTACTTATATAAAACTATGGATATTCTTATTATTTTTTTTCTAGTCACACAGTAAATTTTCGCGCTCAATTATTAACAGAGAGAACACACAATAATTTGATTTCTCCCTGTCAACTGCCCCTTAGCATTAATTGACTCAGTTTTTACCAACAATTATCATTCCCAATTACGTAAGGACTTAATACGTCAAATAATTGGTTACTCCCTTGGTAAATTATGGCACTTGTATCTTTATTGTTTCGTAAAGCGTTGTATATTCCAACCTTTTTCCAAAGTGAAACAAGGTCAATAAGTGAACGGAGCCGCAGTATAAATACGTAAGTGATAGATATCATACTAACATGAATATCTTATCCTAGCAAGAAAGTCTATAATATATATCCCAATAAATAAATCTCAAAGTCGGGATATATTGTTTTAAATAGTTAAAAATATATTATATAGTTAAGAATGGATGCTGGCATTTTCTCCTTCACTTGTTGCACTCGAAAAAAATAAATTTATTATAATTTAATGACTAAGTGGGACCAAATTGGCATGTAAAAATTCCAGAAAGACAAGCTCAAAAGACATCTATCTCTTTTTGGTAACAATCGAGTACAATCCTCTTAAATAGTTACTTAGTTTAGTAAGCCCGGTAATAAGTGGGTCAACGATGGTGCATATTCTTTTGTGACTCTTGATCTTTTATTTTTAAGTGTCTAATGCTTCTTCATATTGTATGCCACCTGAATAAGAAATCATTTAAAATCAGATATTCAGAAACAATATTTCATCTTATTAATTTTATTAAAATTATGAGAGAGTGGGCACATGAATGTACAGACTGAGAGTAAACTATATGATTTAGTAATACACACATAAGAGAGACCCACAAGACCTTGGCCGTGACTGCTCGTGATGTGCCGTGTACAGATAAAAGACAAATAACTCTGTATTACAAAGCAAAAAAAAAATTAAAAAAAAGAATAGAGTGTTCTAATATAGTTACTCTTGGATTTGCTTTGTATTTTTATTTATGACCAGGTGTCCTCTTTTTCTATTAGGACCAGTCTTCCGATGCTCTCTGGGTTCAGCGAGTTTTTTATAAATATAGAGGATTACAAAATGTTGCAGAACCTAAAAACTAGTCTCTTTTTTTAAATAGGGGAATGATTAGAGCCTCTTTAAATTAAAATGAACGATATGGTATGCACGCAAGTAAAACATTTTGAGTCATTAGTGGGTTAGTGAAGACTAACAATGAACTAACAATCAAGACGTTGGCCTATTTTTGGTCTCTTTTCTTTTCTTTTTTACTATGATTTTGTCGGAAGAAACTTTAAATAGCAGATAAAAGCAAAAACAAAGAATTAAAACTTGCTGTTAGCCACTAGTAATTATCTATGAAGTGAGAAAAAAGTTAAGCGATAATAACTATCTACCCATCAAGTATTGCTAGATCCTTTTTGGCATGGGCGGCACAACTAATTATTACGGTTTACCCAATTTTATTGGATGTGTTTGGAATAACATTCTTTAAGTTGGATATACTAAAATATAACGAAGAATGCCCTGTTGGCGATCCCAACTCAAATCCTGGCCTTTATTTTGAAAAAGTACTTTTTAGGATTTTTCAATTTATTATGAGTTCATTTAAAAATATTTCTTAAAATTTAGGAGTATTTTTGGCTATTATTTAGCCAAAATTGGTTAGGTTGGATGGACCCAGATGAGGGTTGCCTTACATATACAACATTCAAACAACCCGTGTGAGGAATCAAACCCAGAGGTCGTTATGTTCGGGGCCAATGCAGCACTTGCCATTAAATCTTAAAAGAATTTTACTTTATTACTTATTTTTGGTTTGAATATAGATGCATCTATCTTTGGTAAAATTAAATCTATGTTGGTTTTGTTCTATATGGATGATCTTTGTTTCTTTTCCCAATATCATTTTTTAAATATACAGTTGCTTTTTTTGGAGTTGGGTCATTATTCTTAACACAAATAAAAACGGGATAGTTAACCCGGCACGTGGACTGCGCTGTCGGTACTATGGCATTGGGTTTTTTCAAAACAAAATGGTCACCTCACAGTAGTCTAGACTAGCTTATTTCTCTCAATTTTCACTTATTTTAGACAAGCCGGTCAACATGCAAAAGCCGAGCAAATAAATGCGCAAGGTAAGCACGTAAGATGCATCGGGATGGTCAAATTCATTTCAGGTCATCTGTCCTAAGAGCGGACCCAACCCCTGTGTTGAGTCCCCTAAGTCCAAAATGCACATGATGCAAACAAAAGTCCTACTAGGGATTCCGGCAGAGGTTTTGTTCTTCTAGGTTTAACCTAGGTTTATTGGTTAACGACCTGGCTTACCGAGCGGGACAACTCGGCGCCGAGGGGGAGGCAGCGTACCGGGGATACAGAAGCCTCCGCCGGTTTTGGAAACTTATCCAACCTCGTTCTATACTGGGGAAAGACTCTAAACAGAAGAGAAGCTACACGAAGTGCACCCTTCTCCGTGATGCAGAAGACTCAGAAAGAGGAAGGGATTCGCGACAGTTTATATATACAATTTCAACCAAATATCAAAGCGGTTAAAACATTTAGCACATATAGCAAGGAACATGTAGAAAATCAGATAAAGCCAAATATTAACAATTGTACTAAGCTCGGAATTCTTGAACTTGAATCGAAATTCTGGGTTCGATCCCCAGCAGAGTCGCCAGAGCTGTCCACACCTCCATTTTACACACCTAACCCCGAAGGATAATGCATAAGGGAGTTTTCCATT
Organism: Nicotiana attenuata; assembly: GCF_001879085.1. Taxonomy (NCBI): domain Eukaryota; kingdom Viridiplantae; phylum Streptophyta; class Magnoliopsida; order Solanales; family Solanaceae; genus Nicotiana; species Nicotiana attenuata. Next base: position 273,280 of record NW_017670487.1, read on the forward strand.
TAAAAGTGACATTATTTCGATAATGGGATTATTTATTGATTTTTAGAGTCGCCACTCTGGGATAGGATTGGCTTTTTGGTGTCCCAAGTCACGATTTAATTTAAATCCCAAATCGAGGAAAATTTTGACTTCCAATTGGAGTCTGCGAACCGAAATTCTGAATAAGGAATTCTGTTGACCCGAGGGAAGGTGTTAGGCACCCCGGATCCCGTGGTTCTAGCACGGTCGCTTAAATTTTATAAATGGTAAAATCTGGTTTTTTATACATATTTAAACCTATAGTGCAATTTTAAGATTATTTACCGCTTTTAGTTTATTTGTTTTACGAAAGTGAAACGCGCCGTTTAAGAGCGTGTTTTTGGATCACGTCACATGAAATGCACCCGGATCCTCAACACCTCTTATTCACGTTTTGGGATTTGGATTTTGGGTTGCGATGAAATGCGCACCCGAGTTTAGGAGGTAAAATTATTAAACAACGTGCGCCTAAAGCCGACTAGCGTGTTGGTATCTTTGCGGGAGACCAGGGAAATTTGCTAAATGGCTTACCCGATCTCTAAAATATTTTGACATAAGTATTTAATAAGGGCCCCGCAGTTTGGTATGTTTTATGGCGGCGAGGCTCGTCTCATTTAATTATTTTTAAGGCCAATCCAAAGCAAACTAAGATTCTTTATTTATATTATGTGCTCTAAAAGGCCTTGGCAATATGAACTTCGGGTTTCAAGTTCAAGTCCCGGATTTAAAACAAAAGGGTAAAAACCTTTAATTTAAAAACCGCTACCTAACTCGAAAGCCCAATTTATACCCCTTGAGCTATAAACTAAGGTCTTTAACCAAGTCTAAATAGAAGAATCTTAATGGGCTCAGATAAAGATCAATCGAATGGGGACCTGCTCAGGGGCCCAAATCGAGACTGAATCGAATCCAACGGCTCAATAAACCAAATTACATGGTCTGCTCGTTGAAGCCCAAGCGACAAGGGCAAGATTTAGTGCAATTTTATCAAAAAAAAAAAAAAACAAGGTCCAGATTAGCATATGCAGGCAAGCTTGATTCCATGGACATCTTTCCGATCTATATTAACACCGGACTATACATATAGTCGTTAGGCATAGGACAATAAGGCGGTTGACTTCAAATTCAGACGCAGGAAATATCATATTGATTCGCAATGTCAAATCTGATTTTACATTTATGAGCATGCAACCCAGTCAAATTTCGGTTTTCAAGGTTTCAACATTAATCAAGTCCAAAATTCATACTACTGCTCGTCATTAATTAGATGCTAAGCCCATTCAAATGTCGAATTACTAACTACAAGTGAAGAATCTAAATCGACTTCTACCTATATACTATTGCTAACATTAACCAGTTAAGCGCTAATCCTCCAAATACAATCATACACGTTAATGAAAACAACAATCCACTATGAATTGACAGTCCAAACAGTCCAGTCTTAATTATCTATCAATGAACTGCACTAAAAACCATCAAGTAACAGCAAAATCGAATACAACATGCTTTGTTTTTATTCCAATTTCCAGCTTGTAATACGACTCATATTTCAGAATCTCTCCTGAGTTTAGGGGAAATACCTGGAGTTTATAATGAAAAAAGCGAAGAAGAAGGTCAGCAACAGTTTGAGTGATTGACAACCGGTTTTTTTTTACAGCAAGAGATAGCAACAGCGATTTCCAGCTTAGAACCCACAAGTAAAAATGAAAGCAGGCAACGCCAGCAAATTTCAGCGTCGAACTCTAAGATTAAATGATGCAAAATCAAAATCTAGAATTCAAAAATCATCCTGCAGTTTCAATAGAAACAGTGTATTTTTGGAGTTTTGTGTATATTTTTTGGATTTTTAAGGAACTAAATGATCTAATCTAAAGGGAGAAATTTTCAGATCTTAGAAATACAGTTAGGAAATTTTTAAGAGTCAGAGAGTCGAAAAATCTTCAGGATTTTTAGGGTCCCAAAAACTTCCTAAAACAAGGCAACGTTGTGTGCTTTTATAGGCAAAAACTAAAGCTTTTCTTCAGATTTTTTGTTTTTTCTCTCTTTAGTCCCTCTCTTATTTAGTTTTTCAGTTCCCTCTTTTTAACTTGTTACTCAAGTAATAAACACTATTCTTATTGAAAACTATAACCTAAAGTCCATTCAGAAAGTCCTACACCTATTACAATCCCTATACTACCTTCCCTACTTTTAAAACTACTATTCCTAATAAAACTAACCCTTTTTCCATAACCCAAGCTAACCCTGAAATCCCCTAGGAATTACTGGCTACCCAACCCTCTTACTTTAATCCACAATTAAAAACAATACTCAGCAAATTAAAAAACAGTTGTAGCCAAGATCAAATTTCAAGGCCGGATCCAAACTAGCTAATGGAACTACTAGTCAATTGACTATCGTAAATCAGTATCAAGAAATGAACACTAGCCCAAAATTAACCAGCAAAATCAGAAATGCAGACCCTAGAACTAATCAAAACTTTCTAAACTAATAAAATGAAGAAGGAAGAATTGGGAGAAACCCTAAGAAACCTAGACAGAAAGGAATTCCTTACTTAATCATTAATTTATTCTGATGAAATTACATATACACATTAAGCTAACCAAGATCAAAACTAGACTAATAACCAGGTGCAGAAATCAAACAAGAAAAATTGATGGAAATTAATGTGTATTTGGAAATAGATTTGAACAATATATTGAGAACAGGAAACGAATTAATTCAAAAATAAACGAAAGAAGACCCCGAACCTAACTGGACGGCTCGAGACTCTGCCACTCCCGATCTGACATTTGAACCAATCCGGTGATATTTGACCACCACTGACACTGAACTCCTCATGAGGAAGAACGAAAGGATCACGTAGTATTAACTGGGGAGGTTTTGGGGCAATTAGGGTTTTGGCCGGAAACCTTCAAATCCATATTCCGAGAAGTTCCGGCCATGTTTGAGGAATCAGGACGCCTTAGGGTTTTGATAGAGGAGGTCGTGGGTGGTCTTATGGTGTAAATTTTGGTGGGGTTTGGGAAAGGTGGGTATCCTGGCCGGAAATTTCAAGTCTCATATTCGAGCATTTTGGTTATGATTTGAGGGAAACTAGGTTGGGGATTGGAAAGAGGAAGGATGAGAGGATTGAGGGGTGTAATTTTTTGGGTGATTTGGAGCTTCGCCGCCGGCGGAGGCGATTTCCGGCCGGCGGCGGACGGCGGAGGCACGACGGAGAAGGGTGGTGTTACGGTGGATCGGCGGTGCAGTTACAGGGGTAAAGGTTTGTGAAGAGACGGTGAGGGTGGGGTTCTGAGGGGGGGGTGGTTATATTCCAGACATTTAATAATATTAAATGTCGTAGGCTTCAGGACCGTCCGATCAAGGAACCTCGCGGTCCTGATTGAACAAGACCAAACGACGTCGTTTCAGGTCAAGAACAAATAGCAAATAGGACACAACTCCTAATCCCTCAAGCCTAAGGTTAGGCCAAACACTTACCCCCGAACTTCTACGGCCAACTCAAGCCTCGAACGTCGCCTTTACCTTTCGAATTCGGCTCCAAATCAATTGTATCTATACGTAAATGACTTCATAACATCAAATAATGCTAAACAATTCGAACCCAACGCCTAATTATAGCTTTTCCATCATTCTTCCCAAAAACTCAAAAATCGACCCCGGGCCCGCTTGGTCAAAACACAAGGTTCGGACCAAAATCAAATCACCCATTCACCCACGAGCCTGAATATATAATTTGTTTTCAAATTCGATCCCAAAACGAGGTCTAAATCAAGAAAAATCAAAAAGCCCTAACTCTTCCCAAATCCCTTATTTTTTACCCTTAATCATATGGTTTAGGCCTAGAAATTCATTAGATGTTGAAAGAAATGAATGAAAATAAGTTAAGGATTACTAACCCAAGAGATTTTGGTGAAGAATCGCTTCAATGGTCGCCTAAGAGCTTGGAGAAGAAAGGTTTTGTGAAATTTTTGGTGAATCCCGTAATGACACTGTTCTGGAAATTTTAAAATTTAAGTAGGCGAAAAATGGTCTATGCGATCGCGAAGAATGCAATGCGATCGCGAAGAATGCAATGCAATCGCATAGAGGAAGGGGAAAATGGTCACCGTGATCGCGAAAGGAGCACTGTGATCGCGTAGAAGAAACAGGCTGGTCACTGCGATCACGAACAGGACTATGCGATCGCATAGAGGAAAATATAGGGCTTCTCAGGCTAACACTATTCGATCGCGGGAGGAGCCATGCGATCGCATAGAACAAACTGGACCCCTGAAAATTTACACTATGCGATCGCGGACATGGCTATGCGATCGCATAGCACAAAGGACTGGACAACAGCACACAGCAGTTCTGCAATTTTTCTAAGGCTAAAACAACCCCGAAACACATCCGAATCACACCCGAACCCTCGGGGATCCTAACCAAACACATGAACTAACTCAACAACATCATACGAACTTATCCGGGCGATCAAATCGCCAAAATAACATCAAAAACAATGAATCAAACCTCAAAATCAAGAGTTTTTCCTCAAACTTCATTAAGTTTCAAATTTAGAACTTTAAGTCCGAAACACGTCAAACGACGTCCGTTTTTAACCTAACTTTACAGAAATATCTTAATTCACATATAAGACCTGTACCGGGCGCCGGAACCAAAATACGGGCCCGATACCAACACGTTCCAATCAAATATCATTTCAATTTTTCCTTAATAAATTTCAGGAAAACAATTTCTTTTAAAAATTTATTTCTCGGGCTCGGGACCTCGAAATTCGATTCCGGGCATACGCCCGAGTCCCATTTTTTCCTACGGATCCTCCGGGACCATCAAATCACAGGTCCGAGTCTATTTACCCAACTAGTTGACCAAAGTCAAATTTATTCATTTTAATATCAAAACTTAGCATTTTTCACAGAATTTCATATTTAAACTTTCCGGCTACGCACTCGGAATGCGCACACAAATCGAGGCGGCTTTAAATGAGGTTTTCAAGGCCCCGGAAGCACATAATTCATTTAAAATAGGTGATGACCCTTTGGGTCGTCACATTCTCCACCTCTAAAACAACCGTTCGTCCTTGAACGGACAGAAGAAAGAAGTACCTGAGTAGGGGAAAAGATGAGGATAACGGCTTTGCATATCGGACTCGGACTCCCAGGTCGATGCCTCAGGAGGCTGACCTCTCCACTGAACACGAACAGAAGGGAAACTCTTGGATCTCAACTGACGGACCTGCCGGTCTAGAATAGCTACCGGTTCCTCCTCGTAAGACAAGTCCTTGTCCAACTGGACAGTGCTGAAATCTAACACGTGGGCTAGATCGCCGTGATACCTCCGAAGCATGGACACATGAAACACTGGATGCACGGCTGATAAGCTCGGCGGCAAAGCGAGTCTATAAGCCACCTCTCCCACTCGATCAAGAATCTCAAACGGACCAATGAAGCTAAGGCCAAGCTTCTCCCTTCTTCCCAAATCTCATCACGCCTTCATAGGCGACACTCAGAGCAATACCCCGCTCACTAGCCATAAAAGCCACATCTCGAACTTTGCGGTTTGCATAACTCTTTTGCCTAGACTGAGCTGTACGAGGCCTATCTTGAATGATCCTGACATTGTCCAAGGCCTCCTGAACCAGATCTGTACCCAACAATCGAGCCTCTCCCGGCTCAAACCATCCAACCGGAGATCGACAACGCCTACCATATAAAGCCTCATATTGAGCCATCTGGATACTCTACTGGTAGCTGTTGTTGTAGGCAAACTCTGCTAAAGGCAAAAACTGATCCCACGAGCCTCCAAAGTCAATGACACAAGCTCGGAGCATATCCTCCAATATCTGAATAGTCCGCTCGGACTGACCGTCCGTCTGGGGATGAAATGATGTGCTCAACTCAACCTGTGTGCCCAACTCTCGCTGAACTGCTCTCAAGAAGCGCGAGGTGAACTGCGTATCCCGGTCCGAAATTATAGATACGGGAATACCATGAAGGCGAACAATCTCCCGAATATAGATCTCAGCTAACCTCTCAGAAGAATAGGAGACTTCCACATGAACGAAATGTGCTGACTTGGTCAGCCTATCAACAATGACCCACACTGCACCGAACTTCTTCTGAGTCCGTGGGAGTCCAGCAATAAAGTCCATAGTAATACGCTCCTACTTCCACTCAGGGATCTCAATCTTCTGGAACAAACCACCAGGCCTCTGATGCTCGTACTTAACCTGCTGACAATTCAAACACCGAACCACATATGCAACGATATCCTTCTTCATTCCCCGCCACCAATAATGCTGTCGCAAATCCTGATACATCTTCGCGGCGCCCGGATGAATAGAGTACCGGGAACTATGGGCCTCCTCTAAAATCAACTCTCGAAGCCCATCCACATTAGGCACACAAACTCGACCCTACAATCTCAAAACTCCATCATCACCTAAGGTAACCTGCTTGGCACCTCCGTGCTGCACCGTGTCTCTAAGGACACACAAATGAGGATCATCATACTGCCGATCTCGGATACGCTCCAATAATGAAGAACGAGCGACTGTGCAAGCTAACACACGGCTGCGCTCAGAAACATTCAACCTCACGAACTGATTGGCCAAGACCTGAACATCCAAAGCAAGCAGTCTCTCACCGATCGGAATATATGCAAGACTACCCATACTGGCTGACTTCCTACTCAAAGCATCGGCCACCACATTGGCCTTCCCCGGATGATATAAAATGGTGATATTATAGTCCTTCAACAGCTCCAACCACCTCCTCTGCCACAAATTCAACTCCTTTTGCTTGAATAAATACTGCAGACTCTTGTGATCCGTGAACACCTCACATGCCACGCCATACAGATAAAGCCTCCAAATCTTCAACGCGTGGACAATGGCTGCTAACTCCGAACCATGAACCGGATAGTTATTCTCATGAATCTTCAACTGCCGTGAAGCATAGGCAACGACCTTGCCATCCTGCATCAACACTGTACCAAGTCCAATGCAAGATGCATCAGAATAAACTGTATATGGCCCTGAACCTGTGGGCAAAACCAACACTGGTGCCGTAGTCAAAGCTGTCTTGAGCTTCTGAAAGCTCGCCTCACACTCATCCGACCATCTGAAACTGGGCACCTTTCTGGGTCAACCTGGTCATCG
>NW_017670487.1:286050-311315 GCF_001879085.1 Nicotiana attenuata
CCTCCTCAAAATGTTTTTGGGGTTGAAAAAATGAAAAAATAATCATTTTTTATAACTTCACAAGTACTCAATATAACTAGAACTCAGCCCAGATCAACATAACTTACCCCGTCAGACCCACCTTGACACCCTGTGCGGAAGCCCTACTTAATCCCTCAGCTAATTAACTCCTCTGACCTCAGCTTTACTTAAGACAAATTATCACCATACTATAATAAAATAGTCTTTTCTGACAAGAGCCTGCTGAACACAAGAATCATCTCCACATATCTTTTCAGTAAATGTACCATGCTCTAGGTCTCTGCATTGGTCCACCATTATTACTAGTAATTTATTGGTGAAGACTACATAATTGTCTTTTCAAATAGGCTTCCATTTCTTTCATTAATCTACCCCCACTGAACATAGCTGAGAAATCGTCGGGCTCTGATACTAAATGTAAATGATTCCCATGTGGAATCAGTCATAAATTCAACAAGGTAAAAGAAACAAGAAAAAGAAAGCAAACCGTTAAAGAAAAAACTAGATTTTCATTTCAGCATGCTTTTTACATGAAACCCTAAAAGAATATAAAAGCCTAGCAGTGAACTAACAATTACTGAAAATAAACTAAAAAGAGTAGACTAAAATGTAAAAAGTGGAACCTAAGGTGGTTATCGGGAATAATGAGGCTTTGGCCCTTCTAACTTCATTTGTTACATCTATCCCCCTTAAATAACCTGTCCCTGCAAAGTTGAGAAAATTTGAAACTTGGCGATTACATGGATGATGAACTGTGATATTGCACCAACCAAATGATTCGTCAGCGTTAAAATACTTCATATCTTTTGAAACACATGGAAATCTTGTTTACTCACTCTTCCAACAAAGGGTAGGATCTTGATACTTCAATGGGAAATAATTCTATTTAAGTTTCTACTCACTGAATACAAGATCTCCACAAAATCATACGGCCTACGTCCCAATGTTCCATTATGTTATGACAGAAGGCTCAAAAATATGTACACGTCAGCAGAGAGAATGATTTAATGTTTTATTAGGTGCCACGTATCTCACGAGCAATAAGTCTCTGGACCTGCCGAAGCTGTTGTGCCAGACCGGTCACACACAAATCAATATGCAGAGATATGTGCCCGGCGCAGGACCCTAAACAAAACTAACCTGAGAGAGCTAGACCATCACACATCCAATACGAGAGCTTAAAGCTGAGGTCAGCAGTGCGCATGTGATGAGTGTTTTCAGATATTTCCATGATATAGGACAAAGCTCTTTCTCTTCTATCTGAATACATCTTTGCACACAATACTATCCATGGTTTAGTCTAGTCGCAACTACATTGAACTCGAATAAAGGCGTTCGAACCTCATCCGATAACCATAAAGTAAGTTTGTTCTTAACATATAGATAGGACCAACCCGAATGTTCACATTCTCTCGTCTCGGAGACAAAGTTTTGCGTTCGTCAGACCATGATAAATCTTCGACTAACACTTATTTCTCCTGATAGAAAACACAGGACACTCGAAAAACCTTATAACCAATATCTCAGATGGTGCTTTTCATCGGCGTTTTCCTGCTATTCTCATCCAGTCTAAAATGTTTTCATGTGTTTTCCTGATGGCCACGGCCAAGCACTGAAGTATCTGCCGTCAAATCCCTCTTTCCCATTCCAATTAACACTAAATCTTGTTGATAAACTCATCACACTAAATAATTTAGCATCAAAATCACTTAAGATTTCACTTAAGAATGATTGAGAATATCTTTGTGTCAAATTTCTTCAAGAGATACGATTCAGTCGAGCTAATCAAGTATTGCTGTCACGAGCTTCCAGTCTACTACAATTACCATATCTCTAATTAATTACAACTGCAACGTAACAATGTGCGAGTTGAACCTGTATAAAAAAATAAATCTTAGAGCAACGCTGATAACTCGTTTCATGATGTACGCCTCTCCAGAATAAAGCCGCATTTTTGCCCCCGATACCACTAATCTATATACTTGCTTCTTATTTGAGAGACACACTCTTCATTGTTTCCCTAAGAACTCAACTGTAATATTTGTTGCATGAAAAACCCAAGTGGTTGTTGGTTGTTTTTTCCTAAAATTCTACAGGTTTCTGGTTCGAAAGGTGTTCTTGATCAATGGTCGAATTCCGCCTTTGAGTTACGGGCAACAGACAAACTTAGTCTCTTTTTGAGTAAGACTTAAGTTGGAAAAGTCAATCGGCATATTGACTTATATGAAGAGGGCTCGGTAACGTAAATTCCCGATGGTTCCGGTAGCTTCGAAGATGATTTGGTACTTAGGAGTGTGATCGAAACCAATGTTTTGGAGGTCCGTAGTAGATTTAGGCTTGAATTAGCGAAATTAGAATTTTGGCCGTTTTCCGGTTGATAGGTTGAGATTTTTTATAGTAGGGTCGGAATGGAATCCAGAAGTTTCAGTAGGTCCGTGTGTCATTTGGATGTGTGTGCAAAATAATCAGGTCATTCGGACGTGGTTTGAATAAGAACTTTTTGATCAAAGCGTTGATTCGGAAGAGTTTTTGGAACCTTAAGCTTAAATCGATATGTTTTGGTTGAATTCGATGTTGTTTGAGGTGTTTTGAGGATTGGCATAAAAGTTTGAAAATAGTGGTATATGACTTGTTTGTGCTTTTAGTTGAGGTATTGGGGGCCTCTGGGTGATTTCGGATGGTTGACGAAAGATTTTTGAGTTTGGTTTTGGCAGCTGAAGATTTCCCATTACTGTCACAACCGCACCTGCGGCTGGGGACCGCAGGTCAGGGCTCGCAGAAGCGCCCAGAATGTTCGGCAGACATGGAATGGATGGCCCCAAGTCCCGTTGAGATGTTTCCTACGACCCTCCAAGGGACCATTAAATCGAACGGGCCAGGTTCTTTACCATTTTGACCTGAAAGTGAAACCTGTAATTCATTTTTAGAAAAGCCCAAAATTTTTATCATTTTCCAACAAAGATTTTTTTACAAAATATAGACTTTCCCGGCTACGCGGTTGTGGGGGGAGTTTCCGGCAGTGCGCACGCAAATCGAGAGGGGTAATGCTGGAAAAAGAGGTTTTTGAGAGGGTAAAACGAAGAATTTTAGAGTTTTAAAGAACGAGAGTGAATGCCCTTTTTGGTCATCCACAGTCCCCCGCTCCTCTTTATGGAGCACCTCCAAGGAAACACCGAACAACACAAATGGTGTGTGTTCCTGAAAGGAGAAATCGGAACCTTATGTTAGATAATGGTGAGGATCTATGATGGGTTCACTGAGTCTTCCCAGAGTGAATTTCATGGAGGAGTATGCGGCTTTGAAGCAGGGAACAATACATTTACCTAAATAAAGTTTCCACTGGGGGAAGTTTTTAGTCCCCTGCTAAACACCAAGTGAGATGTTGGTGGAGAGGACGTAAGCCTAACTGGGGCTGTGAAACACATTAAAGGTTTGGGGTTTGTCCAAGCTTAATGTTTGCGAGAGAGAAACCCCCTGGCCATTTGATACACTGACTCAAATGACTGAATAAATGTAGGTTCATTGGAGTTTAATTGCAAAGGAAACAGATGGGAAATATTATTTCTAGTCACCCCTTATGACGAATAAAGGTGTTTGTTGTCTAGAGGGGCAACCCTTTTGAAAGGGAATTTTCTTTTGGAAGGAAATTATAGTGGAAGAAAATAGAACTTGATGAAAGTTCAAAGGAAACTAATGATCACAAAAAAATTAAGAATGCATGAGAGGACCCAAGTTGAAAGAAACGCTTGTTATTGGATTGGTTTGAAGTTGAGCGCAAAGAAGAGGTTGCCAAGATCTTCAAGGGCGCTTTGTGGAAGTTCAAAGAAACTAAATGTGAGGTGCAAGGCAGAGCAGGTGTTAAGAACCAGTTTTTCCAAACCAAAAATTGAACACAATCCAATCAATCGGTGAACAAGTTGTACAAGCACGTCCTTAAAAGGTCCCCTTAACAGCGAGAACGTCATGTACCACTAGATTAAATCTAATGGTACAAGAGATTAAGTCCAAATGAGGTTGAATCATTAATGAGATGACCCTAGACCCTGTGAAAGAGGCTTATACAAAAGTTCTGAATTATGAAGAAATTACAAAGGCCCAGGAATCACGAAAAATGGAATCCATCGAATAAACGTAAATGGACCTTTAGTTTTTGACCTTTTCAAGGGTTAAATAAGAACCTGTAGGTTTTAATGGGTGTTTAAGAAAAGATTGGAGCAGACGGAAAAGGTGGAGGACTACAAAAGGCCCCGTCTTGTGGCCAAAGGATATCGTCAAAAAAGAAAGAATCACTAGACCTTCTCTTCCCGTGGAATGCTCCAAATCAATCGAATTTTGCTTCTATAGCGGCATACTTGAATTATGAAATATGGCCAAATGGAATTGTGAATAATAACTTTTTCCCTTAATGGTGGAGAAATAAAAGAGGGAAATGTGTTTTAATTACACAACCTGAAGGTTTCAACATCTCCGTCCTGATCATCATAAAATTGCAAGCTAACAAAATCCATTTATGGACCCTAAACAAGCTTTCTCGAAGTTTGGAATATTCGCTTTAACAAGAACAATTTGAAAAGTTCAAATTTTGTTAGATGCGAAAAAGAAACCTTGTGTGTACAAGAAAGGTTAGTGGGAGCACAAATTATATTGTTAGTACTGTATGTGATGATATATTTCTCATAGTAATGGCAATATGGCATTGCAAAAGTAACAAGATTTTGGCTTATCTGAATTATTTCTCCATGAAAGAACTTGGAGAAACAGCTTATATATTGGGAATAAAGAATCCCTTATAGAGAAATAATTCAGGAAGCTGCTTAGACTTCCAATCTTTTATAAACATTGATACCATTTTAAAGGTATAACATGGATAATTCCAAAAGAGGCCTAATCTTTTACCGATTGCACTGGAATTACCTTCCCTCAGAGGGAGGATTTGTCCCCTAAAACACACCTTGAAGAGAGAGAATTCCACGACCCCCAAACCACCCCGATCCCGTGAATGGGCCCTTCACAGTAGCTAGCAAAGCCGATTCAAACACTAACAACCCATAAGGGTCTTTTTTATAAATTCATTTCCAATCAGTTAAGAAAACACAAGTCCCTTTTCATTTTAAATATAAACAAAATTAACGCAGAAAAAAACAAATAATAATAATCACACTGCCCGATCCTGGTGGGGTACTAGTCCCATGAAACTAAGATAACTGTCCCAGTAAACTGTCACCAATACAAGAAAAGACTAAAATAAATAAACAACTAAGGATAGGAAAGGAGAAAGATATGGATGCGACGCCGTGCAACTACCTTTCTATCTCCGGAAATCTCAGAAGCCTTGCTGGAAGCTTTCTCACATCTGATGCGCGCAGCACCTGGATCCTGCACACAGGATGTAGGGAGTAACAGTATAAACGCCAACCTTTTCAATTACGTAACCAAAGTAAATAAAGGCTTGATGCAGTGACGACCATTTAAATTAATATACATAATCTAACATAGAATCTCAATAGAAATATCAAAAGTCAAAATCCATAGTTCCCAATTTCCAAAACAGCTTTTTTCATAAAACCTTCACTTTTTCATGGAAAGTTATTTTTAAAACATTTGTTCAGCCCATTTTCAATAGAGGGCTCAGTATAAAAGAAAGAGTAAACAGTAATTTCATATAACCCCCTTCAGCAAAAGCAAAATCACTCAATATTATGTTCTTCCCTCCGGGCACCTCTCAGTCCCACCTCGTAACTCAACTTCGTCCAATCAAACTCTCACTCACAATTCTCGCTTCAAATAATTATCTCAATAATAACAACTGCAGTGGGCGTGCCAAGCCCGTCCGTAAATATATAGTCCCGACTGCGCTCACTGGGGGTGTGCAGACCTCCGGAGGGGCTCCTACACCCCCCCAAGGCGGCTTATCGCTGCGGCGTCCCAAGCCAGATCCAAACATAATCCGCTGCGGCCTCTCTCAGTCATCACCTCAACAGCCACTCCCGGGCAATTTCATAAAAATCCAGGGGAAACTCCAAGCCAACAACTTTCATATGTTAGAGTAATGAAACTGAAATCAAAAGTAAACAGGTAGAATCATGACTGAGGGATATGCCGAATTTGGCTTCAAACCCAGCCCCCCGGGCCCCACGTTCTTTCGGAATCGAATAAAAATTACAAAAACTAGAAAGCCCATTCATCACGAGTCCACCATATGAATTCATCAAAAATTATGACAATCAAATGGCCATCCAAATCCCCAAAATCAAACTCTCAAATTTCTTCCCATCTTCCCAATTTTCACCCAATTCCAAATTTAAATTGATAAAAATTAAGACATAATCATGGAAATTAACCAAATTTGAGTGAAGAACACTTACCCCAATCACTCCCTCCTGAAAAAATTCCCCCCTCCAAAATCGCCTTCCTCCGAGCCTCTGCTATTAAAATTTTGGATTATGAACTCAAAGCCCTCGTTTTTTGAACTTAAACATCCTTGCCCAGACCTTTCCCTTCAATCGCGAAACGCGACAATCCTCTCGCGGTTTCGCGTAAGAACAAAAACTCCACTGCCATTTTTTTCTCTTCGCGAACCCGCGGACCTCCTTCCCGGGGAACGTTGAAGCTTCAGTTGCCAGAGCCCCCTTTCGCGAAACGCGATGAACAAAATTCCTGGGGTCAGCCCTTGCTCCAACTTCCCTAGCGACGCGACGCTACCTCCACGCGTCGCGAATTCCACTGGAGACCCAAAAACCTACGCGATGCATCTTCCACCCTTGACCAAGCTCTTTACCTTCGCGAACTTGGGGACAAATCTTTCGCGAATGCGAAGAACAAAACCTTCTCAACAAAATACCAAACAAAAAATCTGCTACCTTTCCAAGGTCAAAAATGACCATTGAGCCATCCTGAACAACACCCGAGGGCCTCGGAACCCTTCAACCAAACATGGCCAACGATCCCATAAATTCAATTCAAACTTGTTTCAACCTTCGGAACACTCAACAACACAAAACACAAAACAAATCACCATCGATTCAAGCCAAGGATCCCAAAACTCCGAATTTCGCAAATGATGTAAAAACCTAATCAAACCTCCGTCCGAACTGAACTTGAAATTTTTTGCACAACACATACAAATGACCAACAGACCCTACTCCAATTTCAGAAATCCCCATCCGCCCCTGATTATCAAGATTTTCCACCTACCCAACCGAAAAAACACTAAAAAAATTCCGATATTTGCCATCCAAGCCTAAATCTACCCAGGATGAACCTCCAAAATACATTTCCGAATCAACGTCCGAAGTCCCCAAATCAACCTGACAAGCCTTATCCCAAACATAAAAAACCCAATTCCGAGATCATTTTACCCACAAAAGTCAACTTCCAGTTGACTTTTTCCAACTAAAAGGCCAACTTAAGAAACTAAAGTGTCTCCATTCTCTCAAAACCACTCCAAACCCGAACCAACCAACACGATAACGATGAAGTGTAGCTGAACAACAATAAAAAAGCCAGAAAATTGGGGAAAAACCGGGCGGTAACTGTCATGAAACGACCGCCCGGGCATTAAGAGAACGCAATGAGGCAGGGATCCCATACACTAAATGCGGTAGGAAGCCGATTCCATGTATACCCCATGACATGTACAACGTCCTGATGTGGCCTTACCCTTAAGGATGGACTAGCCCGATAATCAGACGATCCTGGTGAGGACATTGGAAGGTGGTGAAGAACCATTCCCTTAATCTTAAGAAGGACTAAAGAACCCATTCCTCATTTATGGAGATTTTGAGTTTGAAAACTGAAGGTTTATACCTGAAAATGCCAAGTTCTCTTCAAGATAGAGATGATAGCAAAATCTTATTTCTTGTTTATGTATTCAACTAAATGTGGGTGCAGTAGTTAAAATAAAAGTTCCCAAAACAAGCTACAATAAGCCTGATTCGATGACCATGAAGCAGAACAAAGTACGTAGTTGAAGCTGCTAAGGAAGCTGTATGGATTTAAAAAATTCTTAACTGACTTGGTGTTGGTTAGTCAATAGAAGATGCAGTTCCATTGTTGTGTGAAACTGGACTAATTGCTCCAAGCAAAAGAACTAAGATCACAACCAAAAAAATCCAAACCACGTTTTCTGCGAAGGTATCACTTTGGAATAAGAGAGAAATCAAATTGAACGTGGGAACCATGAATTCAAAGGGTTGAATTGGAAAGGAAATGCTACAGAACCCCATTCACTAAAAAGAAATCTTGGCGCAAAGGAAGTTTTTGACAAGCACAAAGTTGGAAGAAATTGGGAATGAAGTAAAAGAGCCGATTGGCCCTTTTTCTAGGCAAGAGAGAATTGTTTAGGGATAAAATAATAATTATGCCTAGATCAATCTTCATATTTGATGATTCGACATAATTAATGTGAACAACTATTTCACTTTAAAAAAAATATATGGGCAATTTTTTATATTCTTTTTATCATTATTTATTATTGGGTTTTTGGTTAATTTTTGATAAGGTCCCCTTGATTAAATTTTGAGTACTTGTCATCGTTAATGGAGAATATGATTAATGAGAGAAAATTTCTTATAGTTTAATCTAAATTTGTTTCTTTGATTTAAAATTTAATTAAATTTTTGGGACATTTAAGTAATCCGGTTAGACCCAATATTTTTGTGATTGTATCTATGGGAATAAAAGATTAGCCGATCTCATAAACTTAAATCAACAATATGATTAGAATGAGCAATATTAGAGAATATGAAAAATCATTGAACTGGCTTCATTGGATAATTTCCTAATGTTAGAATTACCATTAAAACTGTCCAACAGATATTCTCCTTGAAGAATTGTGATGGTAAGAATTTTCTTTGACCTGAGATCGTCATAGTAAATTGACAAGTTATTTATTGTGCTTTGATACTAGACCACCTATGGCCCTAGGGTGAATAGTTGAAAGGATATTTGGTTTATAATTAAATGCTTTGTAAGAGTTAGTGAAAATTTGATCAAGAATGGGATTCTGTCAACTTCTTGGTAATGAGTTTAAGCCTCCCATATTATCAATGAATTATAAACGACCAAACTAAAGACCTTTGCCAGGGCCGATTGAATGAAAAAGAAGAAAAGAGTTTTCCTTAGGTCAATTCAATGGTTCGATTAATATTTGGACAATGAACATTGTTATTAAGCCTATTTTAGGATTTGACAGTTGAACCATATCCTAGGGTGACTCAGAGCCTATATAAGGCCAAAGAAGGAAATACTACTTTTTATTCCTTCTACGGGTTTTCTTGAGAAGTAAATTGTATACCTTCCATTTCCTATCCGTCCCGTTAAGGAGTTGTTGCCTAGATCCAGCCCTTGATTAGTATATAAGTGATTTTAATTTACTAACCGGTTTTTTAGGATTGAAACCTATGGGGTCGCACACTAACGAGTGTTCTGGTCTTTGCTAAAGGATTAATTACTTTATTATTTGATAATTAAATTAGTCAAATAAATTTAGTTATTAGATCAAATGAAATATTATTATATTCTTTGCTAGCACAGAGGATATAATTAATATTGTGAACAAATTGAAGTTTATATTGAAATAGAAAATTACAATATATCTCTTGATTGAAATATATATATATATATATATATATATATATATATATATNATATATAAAATTAATATTGCACAAAAGTTGTTACATAATATTAATTATGCTTGTAATCTAATTTTGAATTGGATTAAGTAGCGTAAGAGTCCAAAAGGACTTGTCGGCAAACATGATACCCATTTGTCATGGGATTCCAATTTCAATTGAAATTACGTTTGGCATTATACTTGCACAAAGCCACCGCCTCTGACTTTTCCTCATTGTATTAGAAAAGGTATTACTATGGTAGTACTAGTACACACACACACACACACACACACATATATATATATATATATATATATGAAGAAGGTTTATGAAAAAACCTAGACCCACAACATATAAAATGTATAATAGGTTTGTCGCACGTAGAGATATTGAAAGAGTCAACAAATTCTCTTGACAAGAAAATTTAGTTTCTTGGTCTTTCTCGTATGGGCTAAAGTTTTTGAGAAGAACTTTAGCACAATTGTTTGTTCAATTTGTTCGCCGATTTTATTGATCAAACAGTTGATAACAAGGATTGATCTCGGTGTGGATACGCATAGAGTCTATCGAAGAAATTTGAAACGAGACTCTCTTCATCAGGTACGTCTTAGATCCGATCTTTGACATGTAAATAAACTTTAAACACGAAAAGATCTGCCTAGGATTGTTATTTTCTTCCGCTGCATGTTACGAATATCTATATGCAATCTTACAATTGCTCCCTAGACTGTTACTAACATTTCCTTAGGTGCAAAGCGGGTACATGGTAGATAATGTTTTTTCTTTTTATACCCATGTACTTCTTTGTGGTAAATTAGAAAAGAAAAGAAAATATAAGCTTGAAATTTTTCTTCAGAAAAGAAATGTCTTCTAATAATTTAATGATTATTTACCATAATTCTTTCTTCCTTTTATTTTTATATTTTCTAAACTTTATGGAGTGGTTTTTTTTGTTTTTGGGTTAAGGGGGTGATATTTATATAACTACTAAACTAGAATGTACATCACAAAGTACTGCCAGTGCCGGGGTACTGTAATTTCCCCCATTAGAGTGATGTTTTGAGATACAATATCAATATTACAAGCCAAAAAATTCCTAACAACTTCAGTTCCTAGGATTTCTGTCCAAAATACATCATTTGCAAACATCGAAGGAACTGCTAGTAAGCTGGATCTTCCCAATAAACTTGGCTTTGCTGCCGCTTTTGCCATAGCATCCGCCACCTTATTCTGCTCCCTGTACGTGTGCCTCACCACGACCCTGTCCATCCTTTGTATTAATAACCTGCATTCACAAATCATGGGATCATATGTTAAGTTACATGTGAGTAGCATTTGGATTATTTCTGCCGAGTCAGTGTTGATGTCCAAAAGGATCCATCCATTTCGTTCAGCAAGCTGTAGCCCTTTTAGGAGAGTTTTCAGTTCAGCCATGGTATTGGTTTTATGTAGTATATTCACCATATGCCCCATAATCCAATCCCCATTATGATTCCTAAAAACTCCACCTATTCCTCCTATGCCTGGGTTACCCCTTGCGGCCCCATCTGTATTCAACTTATAGTACCCTCTTTTGGGGGGCTCCCATTTTACAGTGTTCTGGAAAGTCTTCTTGACGGTGGCATTTTTCACCAACATAAGGTATTCAGTTGCTTTAGAGATGGTGTTGGTGGTGCTGATTCTATCTTTTTTATTGTTGAAAAGGTTGTGGTTCCTGCATAGCCAGATGTGCCAGAAACAGAAGGGAAAGATTTTCTCCAAGGAATGTTTTCATTAAAGGGTGTGTTTCTAAGTTTGTTCCAAGTTAATGACCATTGTTGAGTTGAGAAAATGGGATTCTGTTGCCTACTCTCGTTAGAAGCCTTAGATAGCAAATCCCGCCAGAATTGAGCTGCATTTATGCATTCAAAGAAAATGTGGTCGCTTGTTTCTTCAAAGCTCTGTCAGAAGCAGCATTGTGGGTTACAGTTAACCCTAATTCTATGAAGGTGGGCTCTTGTAGGTAGCCTATTTTGGGCAAGAAGCCAGATGAAGTTCTAGACTTTGTTAGGAGCTTGTAATTTCCAGATCCAATTAAAGGTCCCTTCCTCCTCATTTCCCCAATTTTTCTTGTTTTTGCTAAGGAAAGTGTAGGCAGAGCTGTTGGTGAAGGACCCACTAGGAGTCGATCCCCAGATTAGCTTGTCTTCCTTGGTAGGGTTGAGAGGAGTGAAGACAAAATCGATCATGTTAGAGATGCTTGAAGGCAGATCCATAGAGATGGAGGATAGGTCCCAGTTCCCTGAGTTGTAGACAGTGTCTACTTTGACAGTTATGTCGTTTGGGGTTAGGGGACCTTCTACCATATCCCTATAGCTGGCTGATTAGGGATCCAAGAATCATTCAGGAAGCTAACCCTGTTGCCCTTGCGGACCACCCATCTGCTAGCCTTTCTGCATGTATCCCAGCCCTTAAGGATGCATTGCCATATAGGGGATTTAGGGGTTCTAGTGGTATGGATCCAATTACAGTGCTTAGAGATAAGAACTTTAGCCCATAAGCTTGAGGTGTTGTGGTAGATCCTCCAGGCCAGATTTGCATGGGCTACTTTGTTTTTCAATTCTACTTTTTGTTGGCCTAGCCCCCCATTGGCCTTCTTCTTAGTAACCTTGTCCCAATTTACAAGGTGCATTTTTTTCCTATTTGGGGTAGTGCCCCAAATAAAATTCCTCTGAATTCTATCAATTTGCTTGGTAATTTTTGTGGGCAAATTGATATATCGCATGACATGGTTAGGGATACTATTGACGGATGACTTAGCCAGAATTGTCCTACCAGTCATATTGAGACAATTTGTTTTCCAGCCAGCTAGCTTGGATTACATATTGTCTATTATGAACTGGAAGTCAAAGCTAGTGGATCTCTTATGGGACATAGGAAAACCAAGGTATTTACCAAAGGAGGTGGTAGCTTGGATTGATAGTGCATTAGTGAGACATTCCATGGTGTCCTGGGAAGTATAAGAGGAGAAGAGTACTCTGGACTTAGTGAGGTTGATTTTTTGTCCAGAGTTCTCATTGAAGGACTGTAGGATAGAATATATGGTGGTGCAGTTCCTGTTGTTTGCCTTGGCAAATAGTGTAGGGTCATCAGCAATGAAAAGGTGGGAGATTTTTGGGCCAGACCTGCTAATACTTATAGGTTGCCATTGGTTGTCCAGCACTGCCTGGTCAATTAACCTGGAAAGTCTTTCCATACACAGGATGAAAAGGTAAGGGGATATGGATCCCCTTGTTTGATGCCTCTGGAGGGCTTGAATACTTCGGTTTTACCTTCATTTACTAAGATTGAGATGCTGGAAGAGCTGATGCAAGGCGTAATTAACTTGGTCAGCCCAGGGGGGAAGTTGAAGGCATGAAGGGTGTCCTAGATGAAGGGCCATTCCAACCTGTCAAAGGCTTTCTATAGATCTATTTTAAGGATCATGTGAGCCTGTTTGCCTTTCATTTTCCTAAAGTGTGTAATGTACTCTTGCACAATGATAGCATTGTCAAAAGCTCTCCTATTTGAAAGGAAACTAGCCTGGCTAGGGCCAATTATGTCAGGAAGCATTGGCTTGATTCTGTTAACAATGATCTTAGTGATGGACCTGTAGATTGTGTTACAAAGTCCAATTGGTCTGAAGTTTTTTAGCATGGAAGCTTGGGGGCACTTTGGGATGAGACAAAGCAGAGTTTGATTCATGGTCTCATCCATAGAGTAAGTAGTGAATCATTTCTTGCAGAAGTCAGATACGGAATTACCTACAATGCTCCAGCACTTCTGGTAGAAGAAGGGACGGCGGCCATCAGGTCCAGGAGCCTTGAAGGGCTTGAAGGAGAAGATGCCCATTTTTATTTCTCCCATTTCAAGGGGCCTATCCAGTCTATCCCTTTGAGAGTTAGAAAGGGTATGGGTCATGGTCAGATGGCTGGTGGTGGATATGGGAGCTTGTGAGTGTGAGGAGGTGTAGAGGTTTTTGAAGAAGGACATTATGGATGTCTTGATGTCTCTTTGGTCATAGAGCCAGTTTCCACTCTCTTCTTTGAGGGAGAGGATCCTGTTTCTTCTTCTTTTATTGAGAGTGGAAGAATCTAGTGTTGGCATCCCCATCATTAATCCAGTTAATCCTAAATTTGAGCTTATAGAAATCCTCCTCATTTTTAAGGATGGAATCCAGCTCATTGGTCAGGTTGTTTTCTAGGTTTAACAAGTAGCAGCTGAATTGATAATTAGGGGATTTTTGAATTCCTGCAATTCTGGCTAAGATTCTTTTTCTTTTGGAATATGTGCCAAAAGTGTTTCTGTACCACCGGGTCACAATTCTCTTAAAAGACTCAGCGGAATGGATTAGGGTGGAATTGGGTGGGTGGGTGGGGGGGAGCCTCATTGATGATGCTGGGGAAGGTTGGGTGGCTAGTGCACATTGATTCAAACCTAAAAGGTCTAGTTGAATTATTGAAAGAGTCCCCTTAGTACTACTTGGATGGGGCAGTGATCAGAATGGGTCCTAGGAAGGCGTATCGCAGTAGCCTCAGGGTACTGGGAAATACAACTTTCATTGGCAAAACACCTATCTATTCTTTCAAGAATCAGGCAAGTCCTATTCTTGTATCTCTTATTAGACTAGGTGAATTTACTTCCTTTGTAGCCTAAGTCTAGTAATTTGCATTCATTAAGGCAGTTCTAGAACAAGTTACTTCGGCTAGGGTTTATTGGGTTGCCCCCAAATTTATCCCTAAATTTCAAGACTTCATTGAAGTCTCCTCCTACAAACCAGTTGTTCATGGAGGTTTTGGAGATAGTAACTTAGCTCTCCTAGAGTAACTTTTTGTCAGCGAAAGTATTGCTAGCATAGATGGCAGAAAATAACCAAGTGGTGTGGTTAGGGAGTACCTTTATCATGGCATGAATACCCTGAGGGGTGGTGGAAACCTCATCCACACTAACACTATCTTCTATCCACATAAGCACGATCCCTCCAGATAGGCCGATAGCCGGAGATTGAATTATCAGGTCAAACTGCATTTCCTCTGCCAGTTTTTTGTGGTCAACCATCTTGGTCTTTAGCAGTACACAGCATAGCTGGCTTGTGGAGCTTGACCATATCCATGTAGTGCCTTCTGAACTCGGCGTTGTTACCACCCCTAACATTCCATATGATGTAATTCATTAGGGGTGGTTGGATGTTTGGGATCTGGCTTTCTTGGGGTTTCTCCATTCCCTATGGAGTCCTCTTTGGAGTCGCTTGGGTCTTTCCCTTCATGTTGAGGACTGGAGTCAGGTTGAGAAGCGGCTTGGTCACTCCTTGGGAGTGGTGATACACCAGACTCAGTCCATATTTGGTCATCGATCTTGGGCACAACAACACTAGGACTTCGCTGGTCTCTATGCTGAACTCTATCGCCCTGACTGAGTCCAGTAGTAAAGAGTCTGTGCGAAGGGGGCCATAGGTTGTTCCTTCTGTGCGAAGGGGGCCATAGGTTGTTCCTTCCATTTCTGGTGGGCTTTTCCTTTTCAAGAGATTTAGGGCCTTGTTGATTTTCCTTGTGATGTTGCCTAGAGGTGGAGACAGACTCTTTTCTAGATGAGCAGAAAATGATGAGGCCTGGTGGATTTGGGGTTCGATGGTCACAAAGACCGGCGACGCTGCTGGATCCTCCGTTGCCAGATCTGAGAAAAGAGGTATCGACTGGAAGGCTTGGGACATTAGGTTGTTAAGCATTGGTTGGTCGAGGTTCGGTTGCATGTTGCCGTTGTTCACCATTGTCTGTCATAGGCATGACCAAAGTCAGCCAAAGCCTTGTTCAGTGCTTCCACCGTTATCCTCGCCAAATGTGTTGGGTTCTGGACAATCAAGGTCACTGGTTGATTTCCCAGGGTGAAATTGTAGGCTAACCCCTGTCCCTGCAGTGCTACCTCCAACCAGGATGCTGGTAGGTGGTCTGGTGGTGGTGGTAGTGAGGTCACAATGGTGGGTGGCATTTGGTTTTTTACCATTTTTGTGTTTTTGGATTTGCTATTTGGGGAGAGGGATTCAGAATTAATGTGGTATCTTATAGAGTGGACGGAGAGTGTCTTCTTCGCATCTGTTCCCTTCCCCGCTTCTGCGGGCTTCACCTTTGCACCTGCGCGCCCGCAGGTGCGCCCAAACGTCCACTTCTGCGACTCCCCCTGCTCCAATCCTTTTCCGCTTCTGTGGCTTTTTTCCCGCTTTTGCGGGCTCGCACCTGCGATGCCCACTCCGCAGGTGCGATTACACCAGCAGTCCTCCTACTTCAGCAGCTCCTCAATTCCAAACCTCTATCCGTTAACCACCCATAATCAACCCGAGGCCCCCGGGACCTCACCCAAATATACCAACAAGTTACGAAATTAGTCGAGCCCTCAAATGACACCAAACAATAAAATCACGAATCAGCCCCCAACTCAAACTTAAAGAACTTGAAACTTCAATTTCTACTTTCGATGCCGAAACCCATCAAATCACATCCGATTGACCTCAAATTTTGCATACAAGTCATATTCAACAATACAGACCTACTCCAACTTTCGGAATCAGAATCCGACCCTGATATCAAAAAGTCCACTTCCAGTCAAACTTCTCAAAAACTTTCAAATTTCTAACTTTATCCAAACGAATCCAAAATGACCTATGGACCTCGGAATCCACTTCCGACCGCGCTCCCAATACCAGAATCACCATACGGAGCTATTCCCAGACTCGGAATCCCAAACGGACATCGATAACACTAAAATGCGCTTCTACCCAGATTTATGAATTTCTTCCAAAAATGCTAACTTCTACAACAGGCATCGAAACGTTCCCGGGTCATCCAAAACCCGATCCGGACATACGTCCAAGTGCAATATCATCATACGAACTTGTTAGAACCTTCAAAACCTGATTCCGAGGTTGTTTAATCATAATCAAACCTTACTCAATTCTTTCGTCTTAAAGCTTCCGAAGTGGGAATTTTCTTTCCAAATCAATTTCAAACTTCCCGAAATTCAATTCCGATCACGTGTACAAGACATAATACCTGAAAAGAAGCTGTTCATAGCCTCGAACTGCCGAGCGACGTGCTAGAGCTCAAAACGACCGGTCGGGTCATTACAATATGCTGGAAGTTCATACACAGGTGCACCGATCTCCAGTATATTATGCTGGAACTTTCCGTGTTGCAGCAAAATAGTGGCTATTTTTGAATGAGCAATCCAAAAACTGGCTAGCCATGCCATTTTTACTTAATTCAAGGGTTGACCAAAAAAAGGGAGATTAGGCCTTTCTTGGGCCTCTTAGAACTGTAACGCATGTAAAAAACATAAAAGATTATTCTATTCTATAATAGTATTCTTTATTTGGCAGTCTTTTTGGGATATACAATTCAAGCTTTTGGTCTTTTTTTTTGGGGGGGGGGGGGGTGGGAGGGGGAGAGGGGGTGACTAAACAAAAGGTTCCAAAAATTCAAATGAGAGAAAGTAAGAAGAGTAAATAATAATGGTGATTTTTTTGTTGTTGTTGGCATAGTGAAAGGAATCAATATTAGCACAGGGGTTCTCAAGTATTTTTATTTGCTTAGAAGGACTCATCTGCAACGATGTGCTCTAAGGGGTCGTTTGGTTGCCGGTTATGCAGGTATTAGTTATACATGTATTAGTTATGCAGGGATTAGTTATGCAGGGATAAGTAATGCAGGGATTAGTTATGCAGGTATTAGTTATGCAGAGATTATTTTTTTGAATGTTTGGTTTGTTGTATTAGAAATTGATATACATTATATAAATTTTAAAGTAAAATGCTTGTTTACAACTATACCCCTGACCTTCTTTTGCATTGTTTTCTCTCTCTTTCCATTTATGTAGGAAACAATTTAGTTAGGAACTTTGGGTGTTACTTTCACTTCTTCGTCATACTACTGAACTATGTGAAGTTTAGACATATTTGATTTTCACTTCTTAGTTTTGGTATTTCCATTTTCTAGTGGCTTCTCCAGTTTGCTTTTGCTAGTTTGTTCTTTAAAAATGAGAGAAGACAAGGTATATAGTTGGCAAGTGAAAGCAAGTGAAACCTGCTGACGGGTTGGCAGAGAAATAAGGAAGCCTTATGTGTAAAGTGATAGGGGTAAATTTGTCATTTCAGTATTTTATCCATGTATTACTAATACATGTATTAGTTATTCCATTTTCTACCCCGCATAAAATAATACACAGATTGACTCATAACTTATACATGTATTATTTATGCATAATTGAAAAATGTCAACCAAACATGGTATTAGTTATGCAGAATTTTATACAAAATAACTATTGCCTATCAAACATGGTATAAGTTATATTACCCCTTATACATGAATAACCTTTCTTCTAACCAGCTACCAAACGACCTCTAAATGTACCATTAAAAGTTCCCAACACCCTTTTAGATGTGTTTATCTTTATGATTGTTTTGACTTTGTGATTCTTTTTCCTCCATCATTCTTTATTTTTTTTCCTTTCATTTTCTTCTCTTTTTGTTTACTAATTTAATTCTTTCACACTTTTCTCAAGGTTTTGAAGGGGAGCATGTAGTAACGGTAACATATCTCCATATAATTTATAGGTCAAGGGTTCAAACCATGAAATAGTCACTGATACTTGCATTTGGTATAGGTAATTTACATCATACCTCTTAGCGTGCGGTCCTTCTACGAACCTTCCTTAGTGTTGAATGCCTTGTGTATCGAATTGCCCTTTTTCTGTACTCTAGGTTTTGTGTTTGTAGTCATTTGGATTATTCACCCTAGTTATCTCATGTTAGCGTCCTTCGAAAACTTGCATATTGAACTTCTTTCCTTTTAATCCTTTCGGTCCACTTTAATTTATTTTTTAATTATTTTTGCACATTAAGAAATTCACATTTTAGTATTAATTAATAATAAAATTAATCATATTAACCTTAGTTTGTTTATTAAAAATACAACAAATAATCCCAAACTCTTTATTCCAAGGACAATTTTGGAAAAAGAAGTTAATTCATTCTTGATATATGAAAAAAATTAAATATTATGGACAAAAAAAGGGTCAAAAATCAATTAAAATGAACCGTATGGAGTAGGGCTATCAATGGTTCGGTTCGGTAAATTTTTGGTAATTTTTTTAAATGTCATGTAAAAGTCACTAGTAGAAGTAGAATACAATAACATACGTACTTTTATATGACTTAGCAAAACTCTCTAGATATTTTTACAGTTTAAAATGTGATAAATTAAGAAAATATGAAAGATGGCTAGAGTATAGATCCATCAAATATTCTACAGCAGTGTAAACGAAACTAAGCAAATAGAACAAAAATATAAATCACACGAGTGTAAAGATATTAACCAAGTTGGGATTCAAAAATAAAGTCTATAGAAGATTATAAATCTAATTCATACGAAATGAAATATATTCAATACATTGTAGGTTGCTGCTCCTAATCGCTACAATACCTTCTGTCTTACTAGTGATTATACTGGAAATAATTTAGTTTCAATAGAAGTAGCATAATAGGTTTGAGAATTAGGATTTTGAGTTTAATTGCTGGTTGGCTTGTAACTATTTCATAATTCCAAGGCCCAAGAAAAAATCTAATGTTTTATTAATTTTAAACTTACATATGAATGTATTTTTCACATTGTAAATTTATTCGGTACGGTTCAGTAGTTTTTTGGTTTATTTTCATTAAATAAAAAACCTATCCTATTTATCGGTACGGGTATAGATTTATACAAAAACCTACACAGAGAAACCTAAAAATCGGTTCAGTACGGTATGGTTCGATCGGTGTAGTTGATTTTTAAATATCCATTGACACCCCGGGGAGTATCATTTTAGGAGAAGGATGGGGGAAACGTCATCGGATCAAGAAATAGGTAATTAGTCACATCTATACTTCATTACTTACTACAATTTTTATCATTCACCTTCCTTTTAGACACTTATAAAGTGCAGTCAATAAGAAAAATATATACTATTAAAAGAAAATTTATGTAACATTAATAGAATAAAGATATTCCATCCAGTCTTACATATTAATCGTTTTGAGAAATTAAATTTATTGTAAAATATTTGTGATTTAAAAAAATAAAGAGTTTATTTATTGCCATTTCTCCAAATCTACCTCTGTTGTTCTAATTAGTGGATTAAACTCCTCTCCATTTTCTTTCCATTTCCCCAAGTTCGTACTTGGATGGAAGGCATATGTAACATATATTTTAAGACCAATGGCTTGGATTTAATTAATTAGAACTAGGCATTAACCATGGTTAGATTAACAAATAGTCAATATATAATTTTCAAAAATCCCGATACTTTAGTTTCATAAAAAAAATTCATGTTCTGACGCCAAAAAATATCTCAAAAGTTTTTATCACCGTGTTAATCCCTTTAAAAGTTTAAGTTGCAATATATTTCCAAGTTATGTATTATGATTACTTTCTCCTTTTCAATGGTTGATTTGTGGATATGACTGTCCCAAAACGAACATACGGATATTTCCCATTCCTTTGTGCCTGTGAATCTTGGGATGGAACTTATTTCATAACATGAATATGAATATTTTGAAAATACACTGCTAGAATTGATTGAACATGAGAAAGTCGAGAAGATTGTATACTGCTAGCCCGATTTTGCTATTTAATCGAGATCAGGGGATCGCGTCGGGGGTCGGCCTCGTAATGGATCGGGCCAGAGCACGAAGACGAGGTGTCAAGTCCAAGAATCTGTTGGGTTTTTAAGCTTAATGTAGCTTAAAAGAGGGTGAATGGGAAATGGAGGGAAAATGAAATATTTAAGTTTCATTTGAGATTCCATCCTTGACAAAGGGACATTGTCCTATATTGGAAGAGGAAAAGATTTTTGATGGGTATATATATACAATTGCTCTTCTTGTAGCTCTTAAAGAGTTTAGAAGTAGGCAAGCCTCACGCCGTCGTTGTCGCTCGACTCGGCTTCGGTCAAATGATTGATTGATTAATTTTTTGGACCAAATTTATTTGTTAATAGTAAATATTAACGTAATATTATCCGTGTTTGTAACGGAAAATTAATAATCCAAATTATCCGTATCATTGACTTTGCCGATCCATTTTTTGTAACGGAAAACGTTTCCTCTGCCCGTTTTAATTTACGTAATTGGCCATTTACGTTATGACCGTTTTAGGTAACTGACCTCTGAAGAGTTACAACTCTTCATTTGAACTCAACAGGTTGGGACCATAAATTTGCAGTCCATTCTCTCAGATTTTTCATACGAATTTCTGAGTTTTCCTCCTTTCTTCTGCATTATTTAACTACAAAGAAAACATCAGTAAGTGTGATTTTGTTGGCCCAAGTTCAGGTGAAGTTTTGAAGAATGACAAATGCACTCAGTCATGGAACAGGTCCATCATGATGTGAGACACAGTGTTTATCAACCTATACATGTGAGATGCACGTGAAGGAGATAAGTCTCAAGAATAAAGCAGCAATATCTCCTGAACTGATCGAAAAGGTTGCATATTGAATAAGGAGAGGAAGTCTCCTTATGTGAAGAGAATACAATCCGGATCAAGGATAGGGTTGGAGTTTGTATTGTACAAGGACTCAACTTCGATGGAAGATCAGCAATTGAGTCATAATCAAACTCTGATTACTAGCTCTTTAAATAACAGTGATTGTTCTCTTTTACAGGATTTGCACAAACGCAGAAGTTAAACTAAATTGAAAGCAAAAGAGCGAGGCAATTTTGCAAGCAATTTATGTGAAATTCAAGTGTGCATTCCTGAAGCTACTTGGACAAGATAGAAGAACCAATTCCATTGTGTTTATTCTTATTCTAGTTCAATTGTAGTATGTGGTTTAAAGTTGTACCTTTCCAGCATTTGTAGAAGCAATTGTAATAGGTACTTTGAGTATTCAAGTTATAGGCTAACTTGAAGGTGTCGCAACAGTTGAGGCTGTGTGACACACTGAGATTAGAGTTTAATCCTTAGGTTTACAAGAGTTTTGTAAATGCTGTTTTGGCTTAGTGATATTAGTGGAAGTTTGGGAAAATCCTACTGAGTAGTAGGTTGTGGTTTTTTCACCTTTTGAGCCAGGTGTTTTCCACGTAAAAATCTCCGTGTTCTTTATTTTATGCACTCTTAATTCCGCAAACAGTAGTAGTAAGTACACCTAGAAGAACCAGGTTCTTCTAAAGCGAAAATTGGGTACCACACAAATCACCCCCCTCTTGTGTGGTATTGACGTTTAGAACATCAATTGGTATCAGAGCAGGTTATCCTTGAAGAGGCTAACACCTTAGGAGAAGATCAACATGAGTGCACCACCTGGGAACTGGGAAGGGCAATGCACTGCTAGGCCTCCACTTTTCAATGGTCAGTACTATTCTTGGTGGAAGAATAGGATGAGAGATCACAACATAGGGGAAGACTATAAACTCTGGGACATAGTCACTGATGGTCCCCTAGCAACCACAAAGAAGAATGCTGAAGGAGTTGATGTGCCAAAGACAAGGGCTGACTGCACTGCTGAAGACCTGAGGAAGTGGGAGAAAAATGCTAAGGCCAAGAAATGGCTTGTGTGTGGACTAGGTCCAGATGAGTACAGTAGGATCCAAAGCTGTACTACTGCTAAGGAGATATGGGACACTTTGCAAGTGGCCCATGAAGGAACACCTCAAGTGAAAAGATCAAGAGGAACACTTCTGTATTCTCAATATGAGAATTTTACTATGAAGGAAGGAGAAACTATCCAGGAGATGTATACTAGGTTCACTACACTAACAAATGAACATAAGTCTCTTGGAGGGTTATTCTTGAAGAAGACAAGGTTGAGAAAATTCTGACAAGGGTTCTGCCAGTCACACGGGAAAGCAAAATCACTGCTATTCAGGAATCCAAGAATATTGCTACTCTCAAACTGGATGAACTGATTGGAAATCTGATTGCTTATGAAATGAGAAGGCAAACCATGAAGATGGATACACCCAAGAAAGAGAGAAGCTTAGCTCTCAGAAATGCTGAAGGTTCAGATCTGGAAGATGATGAGATGGCTATGATCACTAGGGATTTCAAAAAGTACCCGATGAGAGGAAAGGGTTCTTCAAGAGGTACAACCTTCAACAAAACAAGAGCTCCTGAGAAACAGACCAATGAGGGTTGCTACAAGTGTGGTAAGACTGATCACATGATCAAAAACTGCCCTCAATGGGAAATTGAGTGGAAGAAAGAAAGATCTGAACGAAGGAACAGGAAGAAGGAACAGATTCAACCTAAAAGAAACAAAGGTTCAACTAAGGCTATGGTTGCTGCTTGGGGAGAAACCTCAGATGAAGACTCAGAAGGTGAAGCTGAAGAAGAGCAAGCACTGATGGCCATCGGAGAATCAGATGATGAACAAGAGGTAAGTATTCTTCATCTCAAAGACAAGATTAAATTTTTGTCTAAAGAAAGGTTGGCTGAGCTATTACTAGACTTCATTAATGAGTCTGAGATAATTAATAATGAGAAGGAAGTTCTGTCTCTGGAATGTGTGATCCTAAAAGCAAAATGCAAAAGTCTAGAGTCTAGGGCAAATGAGAGTGATAACAAAAATGCTGAGTTGAAGAACCAGGTTCTTGAACTTGACAACAGTGTCCTAGAACTTAGGTCTGAAAACTTAAAACTGAAATTAGGAACAGGAAAGAAGAAAGCCGATCACACATATCTCACTCTAGAAGAAAATTTGGGAAAAATGAAAGATGAATTGTATAAGAAAGATGAATTCATCAAAGTCTTAAAGGAAGATCTTGGAAAGGTGAAACATGAACTAGATAGAACTTGCAAGTGGAACAAGGCTTCTGATGCACTCTCATGTCTGCAAGAGCATCACAGTAGCAACAAAAGAGGACTTGGCTATGGGACTCAAGCTCCAAATTGGGATCCTAAAAGCAAGTACCTCACACTCCCTGAAAATAAAATCTACACACACTGTGGTAAGACTGGCCATTACAAATATGAATGTAATGCAAAAGAAAAAGCCAGTTAAAAGAACAAAGCTTTTGTTCAAGAAAAAAGTAAGCTGCCTGGATGGGCAAGAAGGAATTTGATTCACCCTTTTGCTTATAGAAAGGGACCCAAACTAGTTTGGGTTCCTAAGACTAACCCCTGATTTCCTTTTGCAGGTCCAAGTGAAAGGGAGGAGCCAAATATGGTATATGGATAGTGGCTGCTCAAAACATATGACTGGGGACAAGGACCAGTTCCTTTCACTTGAGGACTTAAAAGAAGGTAATGTCTCTTTGGTAATGGAAAGAAAGGTAAGATCATTGGGGTTGGAAAGGTAGGCAACACAGATTCTCAATCCATAGAGAATGTCTACCTGATAGATGGCCTGAAATATAGCCTAATAAGTGTGTCACAACTGTGTGACAGAGGTAACCTTGTGGCTTTTACCTCCACCAAATGCTTTGTGATTAACCTTATCACTGACAAGATTGTTTTGTAGGGAAAAAGAGTTAACAATATTTACATTGTAGATTTGTCCACTCTTTCAGAAAATGAACTCACTTGTTTGAGTGCGTTTGTTAATGATCCCCTCCTGTGGCACAAAAGACTTGGTCATGCAAGTCTAAATCAGCTCAACAAATTAGTCTATAAAGACTTGGTGATAGGGCTACCTAATATCAAGTTCAAGGAAGACAAAGTTTGTGAGGCAAGTGCAAGGGGGAAACAGGTAAGGTCATCCTTCAAAAGCAAGAAAATGGTAAGTACAACCAAGTCGTTGGAACTGGTCCATATGGATCTATGTGGTCCAATGAGAACCATGAGTAGAGGTGAAAAGAAATATGTAATGGTGCTAGTTGATGATTATTCTAGATTTACTTGGGTTCTATTTCTAACCTCCAAAGATGAAGCATTTGACATGTTCTCTGCATTTGTTAGAAAAACTCAGAAACAATTAGGAAATCAACTTGCCTCCATTAGGTCTGATCATGGAACTGAATTTGAAAATTCCAAGTTTGCTGAGTTCTGTGATGAAAATGGTATAGATCATAACTTCTCTGCTCCTAAGACCCCTCAACAAAATGGAGTAGTTGAAAGAAAGAACAGAACTCTTAAGGATATTGCTAGAACCATGCTACTTTCTAGTAAATTGCCTCACAGCTTCTGGGCAGAGGCTGTAAACACTGCATGTTACATAATAAATAGATGTATGACCAGACCTCTGGTAGAGAAGACTCCCTATGAGTTACTTAAAGGGAGAAAACCAAACCTATCCCATCTTAGGGCATTTGGTTGCAAGTGCTATGTGCATAATAATGGAAAAGACTCCCTAGGAAAGTTTGATCCCAGAAGTGATGAGGGAGTATTCTTGGGATATTCTTCACATAGCAAAGCATATAAAGTGTTTAATAAAAGAACTTTGTGTGTAGAAGAAAGTGTGCATGTAGTATTTGATGAAACTAACATTCTTTCTGAGAGACAGGAACATGAAGATGAAGCCATTGGATTGGTAAAAGACTTGACTGAAGCATCAGCTCAGGTCAAAGTGGCACCAACAGAAGGAACAGGTGATGGAACAGGTTCTTCCATACAGGGCAACCTGACAGGGGGAAGAAATCAAAGT
>NW_017670487.1:314881-367692 GCF_001879085.1 Nicotiana attenuata
CCTTAGTTGTATTTGTATTTACCCGGCGACATCCTTTTGTTGCGCCTTTGATTTGTGAATCTGAGATGTTTCGCCTTTTCTCACAGGGTGGGCTGCCTGACTAACTGACTACACTTTGAGATGGTTTTCCTTTCTCCGGGTGATGCTTGACCGCGTGAACTCGAAGTAATTTTCCCTGCTCTCCAGGCGGTTCCTAATTGCCTGAATTGAACGGTATTCCTCTGTTCTTCAGGCGGCTTACTGATGTTGAACTGAATTATGCCTCTGTTCTCCAGGCGGCCTCCTGACTGCTGTGAAACTTGAAATGTATGCCTCGTTCTCCAGGCGGGCTCCCTGACTGCGAAACTTGAAAAATGTGTGCCTCGTTACTCCAAGCGGGCTCCTGACTCTGTTTTCCAGGTGGGGACTTGAAAAGTATTCCCTTGTCTCCAGGGGGGGCGCCTGACTTCTAACTTGAAAATGTAATTCCCTGTCTCCAGGTGGGCGGCCTGATTTCAACAAAAATAAACAACAAAGAAAATTTCTGCCCCAGTTTGGTTAACTGGGTACAGTGTGTTATCAAATTATTAAAAGCTAAAAATTTTAAAATTGTACTTTCCTTGTCTCCAGGTGGGCGCACTGATTGCTGAAACTTGGATGTATTCAACCTTGTTCTTTCAGGTGGGTGCCTGACTGCTGAAAACTGAAATGTATTCCCTTGTTCAGGTGGGCGCCGATTGCTGAAACTTGAAAAGTAATTCCTTGTTTCTTTTTTCCCCCCAAGGTGGGCGCCTGATTGCCTGAAAAATCGAAAATTATTCCCTTGTTCTTCAGGTGGGCGCCTAATTGCTGAAGATTTGAAAAGTTTCCCTTGTTCTTCAGTGGGAGCGCCTGATTGTAAATTGAACTAAGTATTCCCTTGTTCTCCAGTGGGACCGCCTGATTGAAAAGTATCTACCTTGTTCTTTCATGGGCGCCTGATGCTGAAATTTGAAAAGTATTCCCTTGTTCTTCAGGTGTTGTGCGCCTGATTGCTGAATTGAGAAGAAGTATCCGCTTGTTCTTCAGGTGGCGCCTGACTCTGAAATTTGAAAGTATTCCTTGTTCTTCACAGGTGGGACGCCTGATTGCTAAATATTGAAAAGTATTCCCTTGTTCTTTCAGGTGGGCGCGCTGATTGCTGAAAATTTGAAAAGTATCCCCTTCGTTCTCCAGGTGGGCTCCCCTCCGACCGTAGTGAAACGTCTATGCCAAATGTTATGTTCTCAGGTGGGCCGCCTGATTGCTAAAATTGAAAGTATTTCCTTGTTCTTCAGGTGGGCCCTGAATTGCTAATAATTGGAAAAGTATTCCCTTGTGTTTCTTCAGGTGGCTCGCCTGATTGCTAAATCTGAAAGTATTCACTTGTTCTTCAAGGTGGGCGCCTGATTGCTAAAAACATAAAAATATAGTTCCCTTGTTCCTCAGGTGGGCGCCTGATTGAAAGTAATTCCCTTTGTTCTTCAGTGGGCGCCCTGATTGCTGAATTATTGAAAAAGTATTCCTTGTTCTTCAGGGTTGGGGCCCGAGCCTGATTGCTGAATTGAAAAGTATTCCCTTGTTCTTCAGGTGGGACGCCTGAAATGCTTAAACATTTTAGAAATATATTTTCCTTGTTTTCTTTCAAGGTGGGCGCCTGATTGCGCTGAAAAATTGAAAAGGTATTCCCTTTTCTCAAACATGAGGTTGGGACGCACATGAATTGGCTGACAGATTTGAAATGTTTCCCTTGTTCTCCCAGGGGTGCCTGATTGCAAACAAAATAAACGACAAGAAATTTCTGCCCCGTGTTACAATCAATGAGAAAATTTGTTTATTAAAAATGGTGAATTAGCTGCTGGCATTCGTTGTTGGCCATGCTCCTGCTTTCCGACCTCCCCTGACTTGCTTCTCTGATTTGCTTTGGGTTGCCACGATTTCCCTGTTAACTTCTTCAATCGCTCTGATCTCGAATGACCCAACAATGTTTTACTTGCATCTTGCTGTTGGTGTTCCCTGTTCCTTCTTGTGAACCTTGCCTCTTCCTTGCAAACATCTGATTATTCCGCACTGATTTTTAATTGAGTCCTTCAATGTTTTACTCTCTTTTGACATGTCCACCTTGTTGTGCCACGCAACGGGAAGCTGGTAGTTGCTTTGACAATCCTTACTTTATATTTTGAAATAGAACTGACACTAATAAGACGTCTTATAGACAATGTGTCAGAAAATGAAATCAATGACTCGAAAGGTTTTTGAGATAGAAAAAACTCTGAAAAATTGAATTGAGCGGTAATGAAGAAGAAAAGGACAGGACTTATCTGAGCGATAGAGGCTGACTCTATGATCGTGTCAGTTCCAGTGATTTGGGATCCCAGCCTAGTCTGTCCAAACGAGAGTAAAATTTTGTCATTATACCCTTGCTGTCTTCAATACTATCCACGCCCGACTCTTAAACGAAACCCAAACCTTTGGCCTCTTTCACCAATATCTGTCAAAACACTTTTCAAGCCACAAAGACTTCCTCATTTGCACATCTGAACACACTCACTTTCCGCCCTTACGGTGCGCATGAGGGTTTTCAACCAATAAGGAACTCATCATTTTTAATATCTCTCAACTCAGCTTCGCCTAGCGGTGCCCGTGAGGGTTTTTTCACCAATAAGAACTCCCTCATTTCGTCATTTTCCCTTCTGGCAACCAAGAGTGTTGTCACCCAACAAGAATAACTTTACCTGCCTTGTATTGACATTTATTAAGTTGAATCGAAGGTCTTTCTCTTGGACCGAATTGGCCTTTTGGATGGGTGTTTAGAAAATGAAAGGTATAAAAGCTCAAAAATAATTCAGACGTGCGTCAATATTACACACTTTCGGAATCATATCTTTTGTACACCACACATAAACTTCTGCCAACCAGTTTTCCTTCGCTGGGAATTATATGGATTTTTCTTTTTGTTTATGACTGAACCTCAGTGAGGCTGCCTACGTACCTTTCGGGATTCAAGTCAAACGTAGTTCAGACATAAATACTATGTTCGTTTTACATTCTTTTTCCTTTTTCTTCCCACTTTTAGTTTTCTTTCCCTTTCTCTTCTTTTCTTTGTCTTGCTTTTTTTTTTATTTTTCTCATTTTACTCACTGTTTTTTTTTTTTCGCTTCTTTTTTCTTTTATTTTTTCTTCTTCTTTTTTTTTCTTTCTTCTCTTTTTTTCCTTTTCCACTGTTTTTCCTCTTGTTTTTTCTCCACTTCCTTCCCCTGCTCGGCTTATTCGAGTTTATTATTGATTCCGAAAGAGGGGTATGCAAGAAAGTAATTAAGGCTCAAAGGGGTTAACAAGGGATAAATGTTTAGATAGCAGAACAAATGCCTTCCGTCAATTTCAATATCAAAATATGCCAAATACAGTCAGGTACACAAAGATAAAGAAATCATTACATAATAGTCTCTTGACTGCATCAGAATTGAATAGCCATTTTCTACAGACATTTCCCTTCTACTCCGTTAGATATAAAGCGCCAATTAGGACAACAACTCTGGTTAAACAAATGGCCCTTGCCAGTTTGGGGTGAACTTTCCTTTTGGCCCTTCAAGCCCAATGAGGTAGGATACGTCTCAGGCACCAACTTCCTACTTCGACACTCCGTCGGCGCACCTTCTTGTTATATGCTCTTAGCCAATTCTCTTGTTGGTATACCGGCCGTGACACACTGCTTGGCATATCTTTCTTCATCAATCAAACTTTAGTTTTCCAGGCGGGCTTTAACCCATTCCATCATCATCAAATCTCTGCCTCAGCGATGATCGGAGGGACCGGAATTTCAAACTTCTGTGAGGGTATTAACTGTTGGTTTCACATATAACCAATGAATAAGGAGTCGCTCCTACTGAAGTACGGACAGTAGTGCAATACCCAACAAGGCAAAGGTAGTTTTTCATGCCATTGTCTTGACCCTCGACATGTTTCGAAGTATTTTTCTTGAATATTCTGTTAGCTTGCTTCGACTTGCCCATTGCTTTAAGGGCGATATGGGGTAGAATTGCGGTGCAATGATTTTAAACTGCTGGACTATGTCCGGCAATTCAAATGAATATTGGAGATTGTCACATTATCTGTGATGATTACCTCGGGACCCAAACCGCATATGATATTTGAAATGTACAAATCGACAACGCCTTCTTAGTCACAAGATTTGAAAGGTTTTGCCCATCCACCCATTTTAGTGAAATAATCAATAGCTACCAATAATGAATCTATGCCCAATTTGATGCCTGCGAGCTCAAATCGGTCCAATAACTCCATTCCCCAAGGGCAACGGAACGGCCATGGTGCCGACATTGTAATGCAATTCCAGAAGGGCGGTAGAATGAATCCAAATCCATGTATCTGACAATTGAATGACATTTGGCACGAAAACTGATGCAATCCCGTTCCATAGTAAGCCAAATAATACCTGCTCGGAGGATCCTTCTTGCCAGTATATATAACCACTCATATGACACCACAAACTCCGGATTACCGTCACAGCGCATGATAACTGGTAAGCCTTGTCTGGCAATCTATGCATCCTCAATTAACCCAAGATCTGGGCGTTCTTTTTGGTAACATACACTCTCTCAATGAAGAAAAAATCCGCTTGCCAGCGTCGAATTAGCTCTCTTATGATCCTTCTTGTTAGCCTGTGTCGGGTATACTCTCATCCGAAGATAGTTCTTTTATGTCATGGAACCCAAGGCCTCACCGTCAAACTTTCCTCCACCACATTACAATAGGCGTGCTGGTCTCGAACCTGAATATGTAACGGATCCACGTAAGCCCTTGTCCCGGATGATGCAATCATTGAAATGCAAAAGTGGGCCAAAGCGTCAGCAACCTCATTGTGCACATCCTTGGAAATGTGTTTGAGAATCTATTGACGATACCGTGACAAAAGTTATGCAGCGAGAGCTGGCCGATGTTGGTAAGCTCAAGTCCCCGTGTTTCCCACTCCTCCTGAATCTGGTGTAACAAGAAGATCCGGATCACCCATCTCACCTCAAAGATTTCCTGGCACCCATGTCCTATAGCCAAATCTCAGTCCCAGATACAGGCGCTTCGTACTCAGCCATGTTGTTGGTGCAATAGCAAAGAGAAGTTGCAGCAGGTGACAGGGTAGTGTATGCCCACTGTCTCAGAAATCAGTACTGCTCTATTTCCGACACCTTTTGGCATTGGCAGCTTCCATCAAAAGAACAGTCCACTCTCCAGGCTTCTCGGCCTCGTTCTAATTCATTCAACATGCATTACCGTCCTCATACCGGGAAGTATGTTTTCCAAAGGCATCATATTCGTCATCAACGGGATTCTCAGCTAGATTGACAAGCCAGTGCTTGTGCTTTCTGGCGGTCCAGCGTCACGTTAGACAATATACAAACTGAGCAGGATTTGCCCATTTCGCCATGCCTCCCTGTGGCATGGGCTTTAAAAAATATACTTCAATGGGTCCAACCCGAGAGATGAGATTAGGTTGTATATGCTGACAAGTATGTTTCAACTTTTGCGCTACCCAGGTTAAAGCACAACACACGTCCTCTCCGAGTTGATGTGTAATTTACCTCATATGATGTAACTTCATGCTGAGGTAATAAATCGCCTGCTCCTTTCTTCCTGTGGAATGGTCATGCTGCCGTCTAGTGCAACAACAAACGAATTGTCTAACACAGTCAGGTAAAGGATCAAGGGCCTTCCTGGCTCTAGGCGGGACCAAACACTGGTTTGAACACTAGCACAAATACTTCTTGATCTTATCAAATGTGCTTGACATTCGTGTCCGTCAATTCTGACGCAGCATCTGTTCTTTAACAACTTGAAAATGGGTTCACAAGTAGTTGTTAAGCTGGCAATGAACCTGCTGTTAATTCAACACTGCCAAGCAACTCATCAATCTTTCTTGTTCCTGTGCGGTGGTAACCCTTGGGAATGGGCTTTGATCTTAAGACGGGTCTAATTCGAATAGCCGACGCCCACTTACCCGACGAATCACAATAACTTCCTGATTGAACTCCAAACGCAACATGTTGGCCTGGATTAAGCTTGAGGTTTGTACCTCGGAGCCTCTGGAGAAGATTTCCTCAATCCCTAAATGGTCAACATTGTTTCCTCGACTTTATGATCACGTCGTCACATAACCTCGATTTCCTGCTGTATCATGTTCATGGATATGGTAGTCATGCTTCATTATACGTTGCCCTGCGTTCTTCAACCCAAATGGCAATGAACCCTTAACAGTACGTTCCCCAAGGTGTGATTGAATGCTGGTCTTTTCGCGCATCCTCCTCATCATCAAATTCTGGTGATAAACCCGCAAACAATCCACGAAGGAAGCCAATCTCATGTTTGCCACAATTTTCAAAATCAATATATGGATGTTTGGATGAAGTGGGAGTTGTCTTTCGGGCTGCGTGCTGATTGGAGACACGTGTAATCAACACACACTAACTGTCTTCCCATCCTTCTTGTACAAGGGCACCAACATTCAGCTACCAGGTTAGGATAATCGAGTAACTACGTATGACCTTCGCCTCAAGCTCTTTGGTAACTCTTTCTTTGATTTTTCACAACTGATATCTGTTTTAAAAATTTCCCTCAACTTCTGCTTGACAGGTGGGCCATTTCCGAATGAACGGCAATTTGTTGGACCACCAAATCGGTACTTTAAACTGGCATGTCATCAATATGATCCATGAAAACTATCTTGTATTCAAACAACAATTCAATTATCTCCTTCCCTGAGTGGGGTTTCAATGGGGACACCTTATTTTTGTTTCCCGAACATTCCTCCCGATCTCCCTAGATTGAATTGCCTCTGTTTCATTCAAGTTAGAGGCTGGGTTTTTCTCAAATTGATGAACTCTTTTACTGATTTCTTCCATAAGCTTCCTCTTCATTGTATTCCCCCTCTCGCCATCACACTATTCCTATAATTAACTATTCCACCATTGATTATCAAGACGAGACCGGAGACTCCTCAAATGCATTGACACATCAATTGAAACCAGCATAAAAAGGGACTGTACAGAGAGAAAAGAAAACAAAATAAAGGCGATTAAGGGAAAAAAGGAAAAAATAAAAGGAAGAAAAAAAGGAGGACAATTGCATTTCATTAGAATTGTAAAGATAACAAGGTTTTAACTCAATCCAAATGGATCGGAACAATGAGAAAGTCTTAATTACAACCCTGAAATAATCCAGATTTAGTACTCAAGAAAAATCGAAACTAACTACCAAACGCACTCCTTCCGAAATTGGAAGATGAGTAGCTTCCGTAGTTATTGAGCTTAGCCTGAGAATCTCCACGACTGCACATCGACCTTTACTTTCGACCTTCGCCCGGGTTTCCACCATATTCACTTCAAATGCGAACAACCTCTTTCCGAATCTTGGCGATCATCTCCTTGTCCAGGTTCTATTCACCACAGAGATTTTGGCATTGCTGTTGCCTGGGCGTCGTTTAGTACCAGGCCGGACGAAGGAAGGGAAAGGCGAGGAATAGGTTTGAAGAAGGGTCCAACACTCTCTTCTCTTCATTCTTTTTTGGCTTCTCCTTATGTCAGCAGTAAGTGGGGTTTGAAACCCTAGCCCAAAAGTGGTCAGATTTCCGGGAAGAGACACCCGGTGTATGATGCCTTGCAGTGAAAGCACCTAACCCCTTTTCCGGGGCAAGAATTCCCATTCCTTATCATCTCTTGAGGCTACCCTTTTCGTTTTTTTTTTCATAACGGATCGGCAGCTATCTTGAGCGTAGGAAACACACTCCCCTTCCGGGATTTTATCAACTGGCACTGTGGTCCAAGCTTTTGGTAAACATTGTCCCATGGACCTTTGTCATTTTTCAACTTCCTCGAAGGATGTAGATAAGCAAGTTACAGAGAATTGTCCCTCTCCATGAACCACGATCTCTGCCGATCTCCATTCAAACTCGACATTTGATGCAAAAGTAGACGGTACTTGCCTTCTGCGGCAATGAAATCCAGGGCCGTCCCATAAAAGATTGTGGAAACACTGACAATGACAACTTGAAACTCCATAGTGATATTCCCACAGTCCTATTGTTAGCTCCAACACAATATCTCCCACTGTGTTTTTCTTTCCCCGCCCGTCAAATCCCCGTAAACTACCAACAAGAAATACAAGATCAAGATATAGATAGGATCTTTTGTAATTCATAGCTCATAGCTTAGTCTAGTTTCTTTTTATTTTTGACACGGTGTAATAAGGGGGTTCAGTAAGCAGTAGCAGCAGCAGCAGCAACAGTGAAATCACAATTTCATGGTAGTCCCAGCTACCAGACCTTCCCGAACTACACTGACCTGATTCCTTTTTAGCCAAGGATATGTAGGCAACCTCAGAAGCAGGGTGCGGTCAAATCTTTTAAAAAATGCTTCCTACAGAGTATTCAAACGGGCAAAAATCGCTCGTATCCGCTCACTTATCTTTGCACGAAAACTCTTCGTGTTTCCGAGCAAAGAGGGGCAGCTGTGAGCACGTGATTTTTGCGTTATATGAATTACTCCCATAATTTCAAAACAAAAATATTTTCTTTTATTATTTTTCAATTTTGTGATTTTTCGTGGCATTTTCTGTTAATTGTTTGCATTTGTTTGCGCATTTTTAATTCATATAAAAGACAAATATGTGCATTGCATTTTAGGGTTTAATTTTGCATACTTTTTGGATTGATTGGTAATTAGGAGTTTAAAAAAAATAAAATAAAATAAATACAAAATCACAAAAAATAGTTTACTTTTGTTTTAGTTTAGTTTTTGGAATTTTGATAGTTTTCCCTTTAAATTTGGTTTCTTAATTATTTGTGGTAATTTGTTAGTTATGGTTAATTAATTCAATGTGATAGGATGATTTGATTTAGGAATTAATTTAGGTTTTCTTTTTAGTTTTAAAGAAATTAACAAAAAAAAAGAAAGAAAAAGAAAAGGGAAAGGAAATAAATAAAAGGAGAGGAAATTGGATAGCACTTTTATAGCTTTAAATCTCTTAGGCCAAACGGGGAACCACCAGGCCAAAGCCATGCACCAACCCGGTCCTCCAATCTCCAGGTCCCCTAAGACCACTTCAAACGAGTAGTACCAGGCAATACTACGTCTTTTGAGTTCCTTTAAACCAAATTCAATCTCAGCCCTTTATCCAAATACATCGGAACGGCAGGAACCCTATCCCCCCTTAACTTACAAATGTCCAAATTAACCTCAAGACCCCTTACTTGACCCCCTATCACCCCCCACTCAGACTCTCAGAGAGATTCCACAACTTTCCGCCCACAGACCACGGTTTGCCGCCTGCCGGGACACTCTTCGCTCACTGGCGGCGGCCGGCGGTAGAATGCCCCCAAACACACTAGGGACCCTCTCACCCTCCTCTATCTGATGTCAAACATAGTTTCCCGAAACCCATCCACCTCTTCTCAAATCCTTGCAATCAAAAATAATGGGCCCCCAGTGTGCCTCT
Organism: Nicotiana attenuata; assembly: GCF_001879085.1. Lineage (NCBI taxonomy): Eukaryota > Viridiplantae > Streptophyta > Magnoliopsida > Solanales > Solanaceae > Nicotiana > Nicotiana attenuata. Next base: position 324,380 of record NW_017670487.1, read on the forward strand.
TTGCCTCCGATGGTCTCCGCTTCAGGCTGTGGGTCGATATTTCCCCCGAGTGTGTTGGAAGGAATTTTGTGACCAGGAACAAGTGTAAAGTGGGTTTCTCACAAAGAACAACCCGAAAACATTATTTCCGGCCCAAGTTGAAGAGTCAAGGCTTTCAAGGCCATTAGGGTATTCAATTTCCTTTCTTTTCTTTTCTGTTTCCTCGCCCGACCTTGCTTTTCTTTAGTTTCATGGCATCTTCTTCCACTGTTCTTTGTTTTTTTCTGTGCGTTAGCACAAATTAATTGGTTTAGGGAATCTGTCAAATTTATTTTCCTTTTACTGTGTTTAATCTCTCTTTGTTAAATCATTATTTCAGGTTTAAGTTCCATTAAGTTTGCCATTACGCTCCATGCTAGAGTCTCCAGTTTCTCAACTAAGGATTAGTTTGTGTTTTAATGGTCAGCATAATCATATATTGGGTTTTTAATTTCTCTTCGATTGTCCTTGTTGATCAATATATAGTCCCAGTTAGTTAAGTGTATTTGTTTATAAGCTAGTGTTTACCGATGGTCTCTTTTAAGAATCCTTTGTTTTTAATTTCAAAGGGTTTGGCTGTTGAAAGTCTCTAGTGGGATCCCAGTCCTTGATGGATTAAGATTCAATCTAGGTTCTGTTAGTACATAGGCCCATAGGTTGGGGTTGGGTCGGCCCGGTTATAATCTTGACCCTGAGGAGTGACTTCTTTGAAGGTATAATAACAGGGCATGGGGGGCAATTGGGGGTAGTCTAGATAGGAATCTTTTAATAACAGAAAAATAGAAGCTTCTAGAGGTTGGGTGGGGGGTTTTTATTGAATATTAGAATTGTAGTGGCTTTAGCTTGGGCACCAATCATTAAAATGGGGGACTAACTAAGCTCAAAAATGAAAATTCACAAAGGGGTAAAATGCAAAACCAAAATCTGAAGGAAGGCCCTACCTTTCTTGCCTATAAAGACATCTTAAACTTGCCTTTCAAGGCAGATTTTAAGAACTAGAAATCCAGAAGGAAGGCAGATATTTTTGAAAGGAAAAAGAGCTAAAAAAAATCAAAAATCAGAGACAGCTGAAAGTTTTCAAAATATACTGTTCTATTGATTTCTCATTTTTAGCTTTTGAGGTTTTTCTGCTTTAAAATAACTCTTGGTTCATTTGGGGATTGGAAATGAGTTAATTTGTGAGTTTGGAAGGTTTGTTTGATCCGAGCTTTGTTGGAGTTCACTGCTCTATTGACTTGGGAATTGATTTTTTTTTTTTTGTGGTTTTGATTACTAAATCTGGGTTAATCCGTTGCTGGAGCTGGTTTCTGCACTTGATACTGATGACTCCTCATATTTTCCTCTTGCATTTTGTCATTCCCAGGTACACTCTTGAGTACCATGTTGATGTGAAGTGACAATTTGGAAATCGAGTAGATATGAAGATTGATTCATGATTTATATTAATGCAGTAGTTTACTCAGTTCTTCTGCACTTCCACAACTATTTAGCTTAGTTTAATTCTCTCATATTTCTGATTGTTTGTTCTGAACATGGACTGGTACAGTAGTATTACTTTGGTAGATCATTATTTCCTAGTAGGATTTTGGTCAAATTTGCTGAGTATTGTAAGTAAGTTGGACTGTTAATTAGTCTGCTCACATATTTGTAAAGCTTGTCTTCGATTATGTGATTTTGTATTAGGAAACGAAGCAATTTGACTGTTACTATAGTTGGTATAGATCTGTTGATTTTCATTTAAAAAAAACAGTTGTGTAAGCCTGAGGAGGTCTGTTCAGATGTGCAGAATTTTGAAACAAATAGGATCAGGAGTGTGTGAACTCTTGTGACACAGGTTTTATAGCTAAATTAAGTGAGGTTTTTCTATTTGTTCATCATGTTATTCTTTGAAGTCCCACCTGCTTTTATGAGGGTTTGGTCTTGGTTTAAGTAAGTTAAATTTCCATGTTAGTTTAGCATAACTGGTACTTAGCTTAATGGCAATTATGATAAATCAACGAGTGTTCGAATGCATAATTAAATTGTTTTGTTTGTTAAAAAATTATGAATTTGGGAGTTAAATAGAAGTGCCTACATGGAATTGGATTTGTTTTCTTTTAAGTAGGTCTTACACTATGTTAGTATATTGCAAATAAGAATTAGGGGCTCAAAATGGTATTGTGAAGGAGGTTCGATCTTGGGTATTACCTTGTTGGGCTGACTTCAGGCCCACTTCCTAGCTCAGTTCCCATGTATGTGCAACCAATGTTAGCATTATTGCATTTTGACAATAGGCACCACTTTCAGGCCCAAATATAGAACGTGGGCCGTGTATTGGTATTAAATTGATTCAGGCCTCAACTTTGGATAACCACAATTGCAAGAGTATTCTTTTAGCTGATGTGTCGCTCCTTGATTAGCAGGCTGCGATTAGGTAATTCACGAGGTAGGACTTTCGTCTTAGTCTTCTAATCTGACACGAAAAATAAGTAGTAATCATAGCCAACCTTTAGGGCCGTTTAAAGTACGATTGTGGTCACGTATATGTTCGCGTAATATGACCATCATCCTAAATGAATTCGGAGTATGCGTTCGCGCAATTTCGCTCAACCTTTTCTTAATAATAAATAGGTTACAAGCTTTAAATTATTTTAGTTCACGTAAGTTCATTAAAATCACACATGGCCTTTTAGTAATTTCGTAGGCTAGATAAAAATAATATTTCGTAGAATATCCTTTAAGGCCGTTTAAAATACCAAGTGTGGTTGCGTATACGTTCGCGTAACACAACTACATTTCTAAAACCAAACCGGAGTATGCGTTCGCGCAACTTCGGCCCAAATCTTCTTAATAATAATAAAGCGTTATTAATTGTGGACACGTTCGCGTGACACGATTTTTGATGAGCCAAACGGGCGGGTATACGTACGCGTAACCCGTTTCCAGATAATTTTCTTAATTAAAAGCGTTAAAGGAAGCAAAAGCATATAGGTTCTAAAATCAGTAATTAAATAGTTTAATGAGCCAAGTATGATCAAAGCGACCGTGCTAGAACCACGGAACTCGGGAGTGCCTAACACCTTCTCCCGGGTTAACAGAATTCCTTACTCGAATTTCTGTGTTTCGCGGACATTAAACAGAGTCAAATCTCCTCGATTCGGGATTCTAAACCGGTGACTTGGGACACCATAAATCTCCCAAGTGGCGACTCTGAATTTTTGATAAAATGAATCCCGTTTCGATTGTCACTTCAAGTTGGAAATAACTCCCTTTACTTATACCCTCTTTCGGGGGTGTAGTAAGAGAAAAAGGAGGTGTGACAGTCATGCATATGCGTATGAATGTCATGTCGTGAATAGGTACATGTTTCATAACATCATCAAGCCTCTGAGGGCATCCCATCATATCATCTCGGTCACTGTGGGAAAAATCATCAACGTATACCAGCTGATCAGGTGGTGGTGCGCATATAACGCCGTAACCTTTTCCCATCTCCCATATAAATATAATATACATACATACGTGTATATAACGCCATCTGGTCATGGGTCAATGTACATGTATAAATGCATGAAATGCATAAGAAATAGTTAATAAGATTTTCCCGGAATCCCATAAAAATCCATATGCCTTTCGGATAAAATTTATCAAATACGTATTTTTTTGAGACCCATGAATAGAAGATGTAATAGTAATTCACATGGGGAATCAAGAATATAGACACCCTAGTATTTCTGTGGATAGAGTCATTTATGAAAGTTGCGTATTTTGCTCGTTTCATTTGTATTATTTGGATCATGCCAAAAAGAAAGAAGGGATAGCCTTAACATACCTCATCCAATTTTATTGACAATCCCTCTAACACACGTTGTTGCGACAAAACATGTGACGGGGGATCGAAATAGGAAAAAATACGTATGATATTCTTTGAGAAAGATTGCACTGTACTCCCTTAGAATTGCAAAATCCCGTTGCTATAACATTACATAGTCTTGTATAATTTTTTTGAATCAAAATTACGTTGCTAACATTTTAAGGGATCATATAAATCCTTGAATTCCATCCGTTACTTTGTAGTTTTGTATGAATATGATGAAGTAACTCACGTTGCCATGCCAAAATTTGTATCATACTTGCTGAACCTTTCTTTACTCACTTTGTAGAGACATAAGTATTCCTTTAAGATGTGAGCAATTTCATAGTGAATTTAGAAAGGTTACGTTAAACCTTTTGGTGGGCCCCACTTTAGGGGTGACTAAGCCACCAATTTCTCATAAGATGCCATCTTGAAATGTGAATTAAGAGTCACATATTTAAGCCTTAGCTTGCTGCCACGTTTGGGATGGTGTTCCCACTTAATCTTATCCACCAAACACCTTCATTAGTTGCTAATCTTCCCCCAAAAATTTACAATTAACCAAATTTTCACTTAATTAAGAATTATCTCAAAATACTTAAAATACTACTTACTTTTAACACACTTTATACACCTTACTATTATGGTCGTGTGGTACCTTGTATGGTACAAGTCCATAAGTACCGGGTATTTTAGCTCGGGTCGTATTTTATTTCAAAACGTCAAATTTTGACTAAATTCATTTTCTTTGATTTGCTTACCTTCTCACCTTCACGAATTTACTCATCACTTGTTTGAAATAGAATAATGCTTATAATCTCCAAATAATCTTGTCCTTGAACTTAGGTCAATTATCTTAGGACAATCTCACGTATAATACTACAGGGTGTAACATCATCGTAATATAATACTGCGAAGCGTAACATCCTCATAATGTAATACTGCGAAGCGTAACATCCTCATAATATAATACTGCGGGACGTAACATCATCTTAATATAATACTGCGGGATGTAATGTCGATGTAACATTACGGGGCGTAACAAAATCATCCTTCAAGGAAATGTTAATTGTCTCTGACCCAATGAACTTTGCCCCAAACCTGGGACAGTCTGACATGGATCTGACAAAAACTCCCCCAGAAGATGAAACGCTCGAGCACTCTTTAATCTCTAGTGCACGAGGCATCAAATAAATCCCGTTAACTAAAGAAGACAGGCGGCGTATTTATGAGCCATGGAAATGCTCTATCATAATTAAGCTGGTGGGGAAACGCATGTTACACCAGTATTTAAAAAGGAAGATCCAACATAAGATTTTTCACTAATAGATCTTGGAGAAGACTACTACATCATCAAATTCAAAAAAAGGGAAAATATGGAGAAAGTCATCCATCAAGGACCATGGTTTATTAATGGCCACTTTCTATCTATTTCAAAATGGAAACCAAACTTTGTGACCATAAAAGAAAAATAACCACCTCAGTATTATGGATTAGGCTTCCTCATTTGCCAATGGAATTATATGATATTAAAATTTTAGAAAAAATTGGGAATGCAATTGGACGTTTACTTAAAATCGATGTTTGTACATCAACTACTCTAAGGGGTCGTTATGCAAGAATCTGTGTGGAAATCCCACTAGAAATTCCAGTTCAGCCGTTTCTATATGTTGGTCATCATAAAAAATATATTCACTATGAAGGGGAAAACTTTCTCTGTTTTAAATGTGGAAGGTTTGTCGCACCCCCTTTTTTCGCGAAATCGGGTTTATGATATTTGGGAGGACAACTCATTCCTTTTGGGAATTGGGTTTGATTTGAAGAGTCGCCACTTAATGATCAGGGTGCATTAGGACACCAAGGAGATTTGATTTGAGTAACCAGAGATTGGGTAAGGGTTTGAAATTATTCTAAGGGGAAGGTGTTAGGCACCCCTCAGAATCCACTAGTGTGGTTTTCGGCCAGACTATTATTGCGAATTTAGATGCAAATAACACGTAGACAAATAAAGCTTCAAATAAGAGGGGATTTTCACATTATAGTTCACAAATAAACAATGTTAGAAAGAACTAAAGAAAGCTGATTTTTTTTCTTAAAAGAAAGAGTTCGAAAATCTTTTAAAAGAGATAAGAAATAAGGGAAAGGGGGCCTAGGCTTACTAATAATATGGATCACCTCCCACAATGCCCGGTAATCACTCCTCAATGAGGGGCTACACGTGACATTATCGCGTGGTCATCACATCTATATCTACCCTTCCCACCCCGTTGACGTATTAGAGCGCAGAATGGTCTCGTTTACCTATTGCATGCTACTACCCGTCCCAATCCTATCAGTCTTGGAGGCATGAGGACTACTATCCTAAAGGGAAGGAATGTTGGGCTTATTTATGGTTTCAAAGGCAAAAATTCTAAGGCGACATACAAAACATGTATAGTAAGTTGGGGGAAAGCACATAACAAGCAGAGGCTCAGACATACCTCCTTGAACAAAGAAACACGTAATTAGCATGACTTACACATACTAGTTGAGGTCTGATTAAGTACTGAACATGCAAGAGCTTAAAGGTTGAGGCAGACTAATTTATTACACAATTCAGATAAGAAGCCCGAATCGGGCCTGCCAACTGGTTGTATTTATTAACAGAACTGATTTAATTTATAACTTTACCCTAAGGCTTGCCTATGTGTTGGACAAGGATCCTATAGGCATGATATCTATTGAATTCAGAAAGCAACGAAATTACAGGGTTTAAAGTAAACTGGACACATACTGATTAACAGAGGAGTCGGATTTTGTTAAAAGAAAGGCCAGTTTTTACGAAGATTATAAGCTGACAGCTAACAGTACCTGTTGTTACTGATTTTAGTTCCATATGTGAATGAGGCGATTCAGATTCGATTAGGAATTTCTATAGGCATGCTTTCTACGTGTAGTTGATTTGAACGTGGTATAAAATGCAGAAGACTCGTTTTAAACTTATGAACATGATATCTAGGTGCGAAATTTGTTTAAGACCTATGAACATGATAACAGAAATTTATTTAAGACCTATGAACATGATATCTAGGTGCGATTGAACGTACAGATTTAGATAATCCTGTAAGCATGATTTCTATATGAATGTAGTAGTCCTATGATCATAATTTCTATGTGAATGATGGGTATACAGAATTCAAAGGACCTATAGGCATGATTTCTATGTGCATATGCAGAATTCAAAATTCCTATAGGCGTGATATCTACCCTTTTTGCATACATAGTTACCCGTCCCTTTTCACTAACCATCCCCAAGAGTTTATTACAAGTTATTACAGCCCGGAATAAAGTAAAAATACATCAGAAAACAAATAAATAAAAGTACAACCAAGGAGAGCCTGATTCAGACTTCATGTCTGAAATATGAGGTAAACCAACTCCAGGAGATCATGATCCAAAGCCTTTCTCTCATTTGAGTGTGTCAAAGTTCCCTAAGAGCCTAGAAGGGACTCCGGGCAATGCTCACACCCAAATGTATTATTAGATTGGGACAAGTGCAATGTGGAAAGACCAGCCCTCAAGTGTCCAAGTTCAGAGGGAACTCAAAGGGTCCCAAGGCAAGGCTCACAAGAGGGGGGGCAGAACTTAAAGACTAAGAAAGTGTGCAAGTGCAGAATAGAGTGCTAAAAGGGAAAAGGAAGAGGAAATCAGCTACAGATAAGCACACACAAGGGAATTCAGGGGAAAAGAGCTTGTTACTTAGGCAAAGGCAGACTTTAGGCATGCCCAGCAATGAAAAGTGCTAGCACACCTAGAAGCCTGCCAGAACACATACTGTTAGAGGCTAGGATCCCCAGGGGATCAAGTTCAATTCATGGACAATAACTTGCATATTGCCATGCCTCAAACCATAGCTTAAATACATAGGGGGCAGGGGTTTGGGATTCATAACAGAACAGACAGAAAGAAATCAACAAGCTAGAATGAGCGTTGAACTATACATAAGCAATGAATAGGGATACCAAAAGCAGTAACTAAACACATTGTTGTGGTGCTGAAACTTAAATCAAGACATACCAGTTTCAAAGAAGCAAATAAAGAAAAGTAGGCACTAGGTCTTGTAAACAGGCCACAGTACAAGCAAAAAGAAAGAGAATACTTTTGGAGTGTAAGTGTAAGTTTTTGAAAGACTACCAATGATTTTTTATGTCAATGAAAAGGTCGTGTATTGGTCGTGTATTTATAGTGTGAAAAACAGGCAAAAATAAGGTAAGAAAACAATTAAGGAACTGGATATCAATTAAGAATCAAGACTTCCTTTAATTAAGGGATTCGGACTCAAACGGGAAAACTATTTAAGGAAAAAAATCAAATAAAGATCTTGTGCAAAGTAGGCAATTAGGGGTAAATACATATGAGTTTAATTAAGGGAAAAAGTTTGAAGTACACGGTTAAAACAAATAAGGCAAGAGTTAACCAGTATACAGTAAATCAAGAGGTCAGAGATTTTTTAAATATTGGTCCATGAATGAACCAAGCCAGAAAGCTAAGGAGAGTTTTGACTCAAATCAAGTAACAGGGAAATCAGCAAACAAGGAAAGAAAATCCATCAAACTTATACAAAAAAGGGAGTCTCAAATCAATCAAAATTGAAAGCCATTTTTAGAGGGAGGTTCAGCACATATAAAGAGCATACAAGTATTAGGCATACGCAGCTAGGTTTAGGACACAAAAGAAGAAGTGTCATGCAATTGTAAAATCAGTAAAAGAGAATTAGTATCAAATAGCATACAAGGGTCCAGCACAAAGACCTTAGAAGAGTTTAGTAGAAAATCAAAATCGCTTAAAGAAACAGAGATTTCCAGACTCAGTTAACAAATTCAGAAAACTCAAAGTAGGTCCAAAAGAGTTAGGTTTTCCTGAAATCAAACAAGCTCAAAGATGAAAAGCAAGCAAATCACGTAGCCAAGGGTCTCAAAACTCGGATGAACCTCCAAATTTAGGGTTCTTTCCATTAACCGAGTGCAGAGACGAAAGGGCAAGTGATTAAGGGAAAAGATACTAATTGAAACAGGTTTAGAGGTCTCAGAAAGGAACTGACACCTTTAGCATGCTCTTTTAGTAGTAGGAACTCATGATAAGCATAGTAAAAGAACAACATGCGAAACCAGTAGAAGAACTAGTATAAGAAACAAATAGGAACATGGTGAGAAAACTTAACAAGAACATAGTAGAAGAAAACAAGGTAGACGGAAAGCACAAAGAACACAGTAGGATAAACATGGTAAAAGAAACACACAAGAGAAAAGAAAATCAGAGAAGCACGCAAGAGAAAAAGAAAATCAGAGAAACATAACTCAAAAACCCTAGATCGGAAAAATAAAGGTTTTGCAAGCATGGTTTTAAAAAAAATATTAAGAAGTCATTTTAAAAGTCTAGGGAAAACCTGGATCTAGAACAGATCTAAAGAAATCATAAGAACCACAAAAACTAGGGTTTCAGAGGAACCCAAACGGTGAGAAAGACTTGGATCGTTGTTGATCTAACCAGGAGGAGGCGAAGCCAGGCTCAAAACAGACATGGCTTGCCGGAGCGAGGCCGGAGATGGCCATAAAGCTTAAATCGAACCAGGCCTGGATGAAGCTTCTTCGTGTTCAAACCATGAAACCTCAACGAACAGGTGTGTACGAACCCTAGATGGCCGGTGGGTGGTGAAACCACCATGGATTCAGGCCAGGAGGTGGCCGAAGAAGATGGATGAAACTCATCGGAGCGGAGGGGGAGGGGGAAGGTTCTATAGAGAACCAGAGATAGAGAGATAGAGAGAGAGTCGGCTGAGTGAGGAATGAGAGGGGTTTGGGGGGGTCGTTTGGTTTAATTTGGAAAGAAAGAATCCGGACCGTTGATCAAAATTGATCAACGACCAAGATTCAATCAGATTGGGTCGGGTAGATCTGGAATTAGGCTTAGGTCTATTGGGCTGGTTTAATTGGGTTAGGGTATTGGGTTTAATTAGGCTAAATTAGGAGACAAAATCTGGCTATAAGTTAAATAGCCCCCTTTTTCCCATTTAATTTATAAAAATAGTAAATAAATTTCTGAAAACTAATTAAAAGTACTAAAATGATTTATACTGTATAATTATCAACTTATAAGTATAAAATCCCATTTTACAAACATGAGACGAATTTAACCTAAAAATGGCTAATATTGCAATTATGCAATTTTGTCCTTAAAATACTAAAATAAATTTGTAAAAACACGTAAAAAAATATCTTAGCTATACTTTAGTATAAACATGAGAATCCAATAAACAAATCACCAAAAATGATAATTTTGGGGACAATTATTGGTTTTTCTTGACAAAATAGGGTAGTAAATTGATTTAAAAATCTTGGAAAAATTAAGGACAAATAATGAAACCTTGGGATATGCTTATATATGCATATATAGATTATTTTGAAGGTATTTTGCATATTTAAAATACAGGAAAAAATTGGGTATCAACAAGGTTTGGACACACATTGGGACATTGTAGTTATGTTCAAAAACTATGGATAGCAAAAACCCAATGAAGGACCAAACAACAGCAACAATGGAGAACGTAGATGCAGAATGGAAAACTATCTCCTTCAACAAAGGAAGAAATAAGGAATAAAAATTTCCCATCAAAACCTCAATAATCCAACCAGAAACTCCAATGGCCCAGGTACCTCTGTTAATCTATTCAATGCTAATACAGGTAAATTTTTGGATACTCAGTTGTTACATTACAAACCTAAAGAATCCAATAACTATCAACAATAAATTAGTGCTAGAAACCCAGCCACCATGATTAAGGATCAAACCACCCTTCCTATTAAAAACCACTTTTCTATCCTGGAAAGTGAGCAAATGGTTTCAATGGAAACCACTAATGACATAATTAACAACAAATTAAAAACCAGTAATAACCATGCATGCGAACACTTGTCCTCTCAAAACAAAGACATAGACATGCTGGATACCAACGTGTCCTCTAAAAATCTTAATGAAAAAGAAGGAAATAAGTCCATGCAAAATAGCACCCAATTGGAAAAAAATAACCCTCCTAATAATAACCCTACTAACCTTATTAACGAACTTAACCAAAAATCTGGCAATAATCCTCAGCTAACCAAAGAGAATGAACAAAATCTTTCCCCTAGATATGAAAATATACTCACTCCAAAGCATGAAAGCCAAATGGCAACCCAAAAAAACGAAAATGAACAAATGTCCTATATCCTAGAAGACGAAAGGGATACTATATCCATGAAGGATCTCCCTATAAGACAAGATATTGGGCAACCAAAAGCCATGCACTTGGCAACACCAATCATTACCCTATCCCCCATTCCCTCCCACACTACCAGTAGCTCCAATCCCACGCCTGCAACTAGTTTCTTAAATACTCAATCCTCTATTAAAGATGCCAAGACTACCATCAACCCTAAGAAGAAGGAACAGGCTTATCCAAATCATACGCCAACACAGAGCACAAACAATGGAGAACCTACCACCCTTCCTCCCATTAGAAAACCCCCAAATTGTGTATGCCCAACCTCCACAAGCACGGGAGTACCAACCTGCCTCGTGGATGGAATTAGGTATAATGGGTCATGCAATCTCCTTCAATGTCCAAATCAATGGCCAAAAAGCGACTGTAATATTGCACAACACCCAATACCTAGCTCAGTTAGTAAGGGAGGGCATGAGGCTTGTCATGAACAACTATTTAAATCAAATGTGGCTAAACAACATTCTTCAACCACTGATGCCTTCAATGAATCCTCAAATGGTGCATGTAATGAGGAACCAATGGAACATGCCACCACAGTTCAACTCAATTCACCCACAAAATGCTCCACTAGACATGCCATTCTTCCCGACAGAAATGTACACTCATCTCAACCCCATATTCCTGCCATGGGAGATCAACCAGAACCCTAAGAACAACCACACCCCGCCCATGCAGCAACAAGTACCACCACCACAAGACCAAGAAAATCAAGTGCCAGGGCCAGTAGAAGCAGCAATGGAGGAGGAGGACGAACCTATCAACCTAGGCTTAGAGCGAGTCCTAGAGTTCTCAAGTCTAGACGGGATAAAGGTATTTCTCTTCAGGGAGATGCAAGAGAAGAGGCACGTGCTTAGTTGCCCACTAGCACTCTTCAAGTGCTCGATGGACATCAGACCACCTCAGGATCCAACAAAGGCAACAGAGCCATGATCCTAGTGCCATCACTGAGAAGAAATCCTGTATTTCCGGGAGGGATAAGGGAGAACGGGGAACCAGCAAACTCAAACATTAATTTAGCTATGAATCGTCCAACAAACTTTATTATATGGAACATAAGGAGAGGAAACAATGACAATTTCAGGAGGAATAAGGAAATGATAGATACCCATAGACCTTTCATGGTAACCTTATTAGAAACAAGAATGGGGAATCATACTGATATGCTTAATGATTTTGGATTTACGGAGATGATAGAGGTACCAACGGAGGGTCAGTCAGGAGGCATGGTCTTGATGTGGAACCATGAAGTGGTCAGTGTTCAAAATGCAGTCCGTAGGAATCAAGAAATTCATGTATCGATAGAGGTACTACCTATTCGCAAAAACTGGCTTTTTTCTTGAATTTATGCTAGTACTAATGTTCATAACAGAAACTTGATATGGGATAACCTAGAAAATATAAGCAAGACCTACAAAGGGCCTTGGATGGTAGGAGGTGACTTCAATGATATCTTAGCTTCAAACAAAAAATTTGGGGGAAAACCTATCAAAGATAGTAGGGCTAGTTTTAAGTGGTCTAAATTAACAGTTGCAACTTAATAGATTTAGGGTTTAAAGGGTGTTAGTATACTTGGTCCAATAATAGACATAGGAACAGGGGTCTTATTATGGAACGATTAGATAAAATTTTAGGGAATGAGGAATGGATTGAATTATTCCCAAAAAGCTCTATAATTCACTTGCCCAAAACCTACTCGGACCATAATCCTTTATTAATTAAATTAATTCCAAAAAATAGGTTGAATCATAATATGCCTTTCAAACTAGAGACCTTCTGGTGCAAACATCCAGAATTTCAAACACTAGTTGAAAAAAATTGGTTTAGTTCTGATTACTTGAAAGCTAGCCAAAACTTTATAGAAAAAGTAAAACCTTGGAAAAATAATACCTTTGGTAACGTCATGGGGAGAAAAAGAAAATTACTGGCTAGGCTTCAAGGAATTCAAAACTCCAACAGTTATACTACTAGTAATTTCCATCAAACATTAGAACATGAATTGAAAAGGGAATACGATGATATCCTAAGAATCGAAGAGGACTATTGGAAATTAAGGTCTAGCAAATATGTCTAAACGAAGGTGAGGCTAACACAAAATTTTTCCATATTTCAGCTACCAATAGAAAAAGAAGAAACAAAATCAATTTCTTTAAAGATGATACTGGAAACTGGATTAATGAACACCACCAAATTATGTCACATGTTCTCAAGTACTTTACAAATACATTCACAACCTCTTACTCCTTAACTAAACGGACCACTCCACTAGGAAACCCATCTTCATATCCTAAGTTAGATGCAAATTCTTTAGACACCCCCCTACTAGATATCGAAATTAAAAGGGCTATATACTCGTTTAAACCCTTTAAAGCCCCAGGGTCGGATGGCCTTCATTCGTTCTTTTTTCAGAAATATTGGAAAGTCATAGGACAGTCGGTAACAAAGCTTTGTCACGATATCTTTAGTACTCAAGAAATTCCTAAAGATATCAACATGACCTACCTATGCCTTATCCCAAAAATCCCTAATGCTAATAACATTAGAAATTTCATACCAATTGGTCTCTGTAATACTATCTACAAGATAATTACAAAAATCCTAGCAAATAGACTAAAACCATTCCTAGAGCAATTAATCAGCCCTTACCAGGCAAGTTTCATGAAAATAGAAGAGCCGCTGATAATGCAATCATCATCCAAGAACTTGTTTCCAATTTAAAAAAACATAAAAGGCAAACAAGGGCAAATGATTTTGAAAATTAATTTAGAAAAAGCATTTGATCGTTTGGAATGGTCTTTTATTCATCACACTCTAAAATATTTTAATTTCCCTCCCAAATTCTGTAAGCTATTACTAGATTGTGTCTCAACAAGTAGTATTGCTGTCCTAGTGAATGGTTCTGTCATAAATTTCTTTGAGCCTAGTCGTGGCATCAGGCAAGGGGATCCCATTTCACCCTATATTTTCATCCTTTGCCTAGAAATGCTAACAAAATATATAAATCATCAAGTTGATACTAGGAACTGCGATCCAATAACCATAGGAAAAAGTTGCCCTAAGTTCTCTCACCTATTTTTTGCTGACGACCTTACCCTAATGGCAAAGGTAAGTGATAAATCATGCCATGCCATTAAAAATGAACTAGACCTATTTTGCAACCTATCAGGTCAGTGTATTAATAACACAAAATCAAAAATCCTCTTTTCTAAAAACTGCACCCCTTCTCTTATTAAAAATATTACAAATAAATTAGGTATAAAGAATTGTGACAACTTTGGTACCTACCTAGGTTTTCCAATATTAAATAATTCTCCAAGACCTAGAGACTTCCAGTTTATTGTGGACGATATGAGAACCAAGCGAGCATCCTGGAAACTGAAATTCATTAACTTAGCAGGAAGGACTACCCTATCCCACTCGTGCCTCAACTCAATACCCAATCACTATATGCAATACACCCTGCTTCCTAAAAATATCCTTAACAAGGTTGATAAATCTCAAAGGGACTTTATATGGGGTAGCACTATAGAAAAAAGAAAAATTCATCTTCTTAATTGGTCTACACTATGCCAACAAAAAATCAATGGAGGCCTAGGTATTCATAGTGCTATTTTTAAGAATTTATGAATACTAGCTAGTCTTGCATGGAGAATTCCTACAAATGCTACAACCCCCTGGGCTAGATTAATCATCACCTCATATGGAACTAATGGTGCCAAAAATAAAAGCTCTTTCATCTGGAAAAGTATTCAAAGAGGATGGGGTATTTGCTCTAAAGGTATTACTTGATCACCCTATTACCATTCCAACATGAGCATATGGGAAACCAACTGGATATCTAATACGGGAAAACTTAGGAAAGAAGTAATAGGTCCTCTAACTACAAGTGACCTTTCAATAAAATAAGAGACATTTTTAATGGGGAAAACTTGGTGCTTTAATAATTGATCAATCAACATCCCTAATGATATCAAAGAAAATATCACTAAAACAAAAATACGTCTCAAAGGCCCTACCAATGATATTCCAATATGGTCTTTAAATACAAAAGATTTCTTCACAACAAAAACCTGTTACACTCTTATAGAACCTCCTATAAACAATCAATTGGATTTCTCTTAGATTTGGAAACTAAATTGCCCAAATAAAATCAAATTCTTCTTGTGGCAGTGTCTCCATAATAGAATACCACACCGGAAATATCTCTCACAAATTGGCATGAACATTGATCCCTTCTGCCCTATATGCAAATTCCAAGAAGAGGAATCTATAATGCGTATATTCCAAAGGTGTAAAGCTGTAAAACATTTCTGGGAAAGTCTTGAGTGGGAAAAGTTTTATAAAAATAACAACAAACATTGGCTCCTGCAATTAAAAGACTTTGACTACCCCCTTAAAAATAATTTCATTAACTGGAATTCCTTCTTCCCCTTCGCCATTTGACACATTTGGCTTAATAGAAATAACAACAACCAAAACAATATCGACTATCCTATTAATGATATTCATATCATCCAAAAAGCAACTGAATTTATGCTACTCACTGAAAAAAGCCTCAACACCCCTATTAAAATTCCCATAAAGATCAAATGGAACAAACCACCAAAAAGGGTGGTTTAAGCTTAACATCGATGCTAGTTTCAGTAATCATAACCAAAAAAGTGGCCTAGGAGGTGTAATCAGGAATACCAACAGGAATTTGATGGTTGGATTTGCAAAATCTACCCAAGCTAATGGCTCACTACAAGCAGAAATGAAGGCACTGTTTGAGGGGCTCAAAACAACACAAGAGTGGGGGATGTTTCCACTTGAAATAGAGACGGACTCCACGGAGGTAATCCATTCTATACAACAAGGTAATAAATCATATGATAACATTGTTAATAAATGCAGGTTGTTCATGCACCAGCAGAAGGTGATCCTCCAGCACACATTCAGGCAAGGGGATAAGATAGCCCATCACCTGGCAAAGAAGGCGAAGGCAAAAGGAAAATAACTTTTTGTACTACCACCCTCTTATGTAAACTCTATTGTGGAAAGTGAACAAAAGGAACACTATGTTTTTGTTAAGACGTTATCTTATGATGCTTGCAATATCCTAGCAAGCTTAGGGAATCAATGTGTCCTTAATGACACAAATTATGAAGGCTCTATACGAAAAATTAAGTAGTTATTAATATATATATATATATTTCCTATTTGCTCAAAAAAAAACTTGAATTTAGGAATTTTTCCAAGACTTTAGTCCATAAAGATTTGTATGTCACAATATCCACACAAAATATATGTGGCTCATTTACACCACAACTTTAAATGTCTTCTCTTTTTTATTAACCTCCGTGCCCAGTCAAATAGGTTCATATAAATTGAAACAAAGGGAGTATTTATATTTACAAATGATATTAATTTATCATAATTAAGACTAAATTGAGTGAGATACACATTAATCATTTTGACGAAATATACATTAATTAACTATCACTATTATGGTAACGACCCGGCTAGTTGCTTTGAGCTTTAATCCGTTCAGTGGTTCGAGGTCTTGAGTAACATCATATTGTGTATTATGACTTGTGTGCATGATCGAATTTGATTTTCGGATGTTTTGAGTTGCATTTGGATAAGTAATTTTCACTTTAGAAGCTTAAGTTGAAATATTGACCGAGGTTTGACTTTTGCAAAAACAATCCCAAAATAGTGTTTTGATGACTTCGGTAGGTTTGTATCGTGATTTTGGAGTTAGGCGTATGCCCAAAATTGAATTCGGAGGACCGTAGGTTGATTTGTGTTATTTTACCAAAAGTTGGCAATTTAAAGGCATAGAATTTTGATAAGTTTGACCGTAGGTTGACTTCACAGCTCGTGGTTGGATTTCTATTTCAGGACTAGGAATAGGTCTGTTTTGTTATTTGGAACTTTTCTACAAAGTGTGGCGTCATTCCGAGTTGATTTGATAGGAATCAGATGCGCGGTTGTGTTTTTAGAAGTTCTTGAGTTTCATGTTTATTTCAGTGTTGGAGGTCCGATTCATGGTTTCGGATGTCATTTTGATGATTTGATCACGCGATCAAGTTCACGTAATGTTTTTAGACTTGTGTTGATGTTTGGTTTAGAGCCATGAGAGCTCGGATGAGTTTCGAACGCGTTTCAGAGAGTTCATAGAAGGTTCTAATTTTTCTAGTATTTCTGATCTCGCATTTGCGAGAAATATGTCGCTTTTGAGACTCTCGCATTTGCGGAATCTTCTTCGCTTTTGCGAAGTGCACTTTGGCCTCAAGAGTTCGCATTTGCAAACTCCCTATCGCATTTGTGATGATGCGATACTGGCCTGGGCTGGGCAGTGGTCGCATTTGTGATCATCTTGATCGCGTTTGCGATACGTCCTATCTTGCAATTGCAAACTATTTGACGCATTTGCGATGACAGCAGGGATGTGAGGGGTCTTGCTTTTGCGATAATTTCCTCGCAGTTGCGACACCTGCGACTGGACATATAAGCTGAAGGACGCGATTTTGGTCTCATTTTCATATTTTAGAACCCTAGACTCGGTAGGAGGCGATTTTGAACAGGGATTTTCATCTACAATCTTTGGGTAAGTGATTTTTATCATTTTTGAACTATTTTAAATGATTATATGTGAGTTTTAATATCAAAATTATGAGAATCAAAGTGAAAATTTGAGGAACTTTGTCTATATTTTGAAAAATTAGAATTTGAGTTTTGAGAATCGATTTGGACTCGGATTTTAAAACAAAACACATGTATAGACTCGTAGGGTTATGAGTAGTCGGAATCTACCCTTGGACCCGGGTTTTGATCCGGCGTTGACTTTTGTTGACTTTTGAGGATTATGCAAATATCATGGCTTTATTTATTGGAATTAATTTCTATTGAGAAGAGCTGAGGTGAACTATAAAGGAAAAGCTATTTTAGAGTGTTGATTGAGGTTTTTTGAGGTAAGTATCTTGCCTAACGTTGTGTAGGGATCTACCCATAGGGATTTGTTTATTTGCGCTATTTGAACTACGTGAAAGACGTGTACACGAGGCGACGAGTGTGTACACGACTTATATGTAGAAATTTGACCATTTTAGACTCTTAGGTTTCTTATGTACATTAAAAATGAAGTTGCCTTATTATGTTATGTCCTCCATTGCTATATTTACCCTTACATGCCTTATTTTAAGTTGATTGGTTCATGTTCTACCAAATAACAAAACAGACCTATTCCTAGTCCCGAAACAGAAATCCAACCACGATAGCTACGAAGTCAACCTACGGTCAAACTTATCAAAATTCTATGATATATGGGAGCCATCTGCTCCGGAGTGTGAGTACGGGAGACTGTGCTCCTCGCCCAGCCTGAGAAACGGCTAGTGCCACCGAAAATGCACCGGTCTGGGCAATACTCACCATAAGGCCCACCAAGCGGACTCGAGCGTCTTGAAGCACGGGAGTGGCTGTAAATCCCTCCGGGACCTGAGCGGGTCTGACTAGTGTGGTCTGAGCTGGGATATCCTCCTCATGATCAATATGAGGCTCCACAGTGGGTGCTACTGCACGAGCTCTAGGCTGAGCTCTGCCTCTGCCTCGGCCCCTACCTCGGCCCCGGCCACTACCCCTTGTAATGGCGGCAACAGGGGGCTCCATCTCTTACCCAGCTATAGATGTTGTGTGTATTCTCACCAACTGTGAGAGAACAAGAATGGAATGATTCAAACATCAACGATAGAATACAATCGTACGATAGGAAAAAAGAAGTGAAATTTCTTAGAGCTCCATAGCCTCTAGAAGATAAGTACAGACGTTTCTTAACCAATCCTCCAGACTCTACCAAGCTTACTCATGACTCGTGAGACCTAAGAAACTTAGTGCAATGATACCAATTTGTCACAACCCGGAATCCCACCATCGGGACCGTGATGGCGCCTAACATTTTACTTGCTAGGCAAGCCAACGTTAGCCAGATTATTTGATGTGACGACCCGACCCATCGTCTCATGTGTTACCGCTCCGTTTCCCCCATTTTATGCTTCTTCATGTTTCGTTATCAGTATGTGGTGTGTTAGAATTGATTTGGATTGGTTCCGATAAGAAATGAGACACTTAGTCTCTTTAAGGAAGGCTTAAGTTGGAAAAGTCAACCGAATGTTGACTATTGAGTTAGAGGGCTAGGATGTGATTTTCGGTGATTCGGTTAGCTTCGGGGGATGATTTGTGACTTAGGAGTGTGATCGTAATTGATTTTGGAGGTCCGGGGTAAACTTAGGCTTGAATTGGCGATGTTAGTATTTTGGCGAATTCCGGTTGATGGGTGAGATTTTGATCCGAGGGTTGGAATGGAATTCCGAGAGTTGCTGTAGCTTCGTTATGTGATTTTTGATGTGTGTGCAAAATTTCAGGTCATTCGAACGTCGTTTGGTTGGGTTTTTGATCAAATGCGTATTTCGGAAGTTTTGAAGAAACTTAGGCTTGAATCCGATGTGATTTAATGGTTTTAGCGTTGTTTGATGTGTTTCGATGATTGGAACAAGTTTGAATAATTGTTTAGGATGTGTTGGTGCTTTTGGTTGAGGTCCCGGGGGCCTCGGGGTGGTTTCGGATGGTCAACCGGACCATTTTTGGACTTAAAGATTGCAGGTTCAGCTATTTGTGTTGCAGAAGAAAATTGCTCATCGCGTTCGCATGGGCGAGTCGCGAACGCGTAGAGGGAATTTGGGTGGCCTGAGATTTGGTCTTCGCGTTCGCAGCTTCAGGGTCGCGTTCGCGTAGTTCTGGAAATGGAAGCTTCGCGATCGCGGTGGTACTTTCGCGTTCGCGTATAAGGTTTGGGGACCCAGCAGATTTGTTCTCTGCGTTCGCATCAAGAGAGACGCATTCGCATAGCTATGGGAAACTACTCATCGCGTTCGCATGTGGCATGTCGCGTTCGCATAGTGTATTTGAGGTTTTGGAAATATTTACTCTTCGCGATCGCGAGCCTGAGGCTGCGATCGCATAGGAGGAAAACAGAGCTGGGCAGAAGGGTTTTAAAACATTTCCTCCGCGAGTCCAAGTTAATTTCCACCATTGTTGGGCATCTTTGAGAGCTTTTTGACGGGAATTGAAGAGGGTTTCGACCGTAATTTATTGGAGGTAAGATTTTTGAACTTAAAACACGATTATATTGTGAAATTGGTCTAGAAATTCATGGAAATTTAGCTAAGATGGAAGAACTAGGGCTTGGGATTTTGAGATTTTAAATTAAGGATTTGAGGGGTCATTTGAACTCTGATTTTGGTATTCTTGATATGTATAAACTCGTGGGGAGATAAGGAGTCCACTGATGTAAAAATTTCTGAGTTTCGAGAAGTGGGCCCAGGGCTCGGGTTTTGCCAATTTCGGATTTCTTGATGTTTTTCGACCATTTTCGGTTGGGTATTATCCCTTTAGCATATTGTGACGTATTCGTTGTGGTTTTGGTCAGATTTGACGCGCGAGGAGGTTGATTCGAGAGGCAAGGGCATAGCGAGCTAAACTTTTGGCCGGCTTGAGGTGAGTAATGATTGTAAATGATATTCTGAGGGTTTGAAACCCCGGATTTGCACACCATAGTGCTGTATTGAGGTGACTTCCACGCCGGATAGCGAGCGTGGGGTAGAGCACCGTTGGGGATTGTGACTTGGTCCGTCCCGATTGATGAAATTACTACGTATTTGACTGAAACTACTTGTTATCATCATAATTTGGGCTGATTGCCATGTTTGGACTTCGTGCCAACTATGTGAACCCTTCACATAGTTGTAAATGATAGTGCTAAGGGTTTGAAACCCCGGATTTGCACACCATAGTGTTGTATTGAGGTGACTTCCATGCCGGATAGCGAGCGTGGGGTAGAGCACCGTTGGGGATTGTGACTTGGTCCGTCCCGATTGATGAAATTACTACGTATTTGACTGAAACTACTTGTTATCATCATAATTTGGGCTGATTTCCATGTTTGGGCTTCGTGCCAACTATGTGAATCCTTCAGGGATTGATATCACTGTTTTCGTATTACTTTGCATATTATTTGATCTCGGTCCAGGGTTTTAATACTGTTTTGCAAACTCAACCATTTTTCTAAGATTTGAAAATTTAAATAATATTTTATAGACGTTTTGAGCTAAGAACCATTATTTTGATATTGCCCAAGTGGCTTATGTGCATTTCTGGACTGAGCATGGATCGGGCTGCGCGCCGCAGCAATGTTATAGTGATTTCTGGATATATGGATGGCTCGGGCTGCGCGCCGCAGCGGTATTGTATTGATATCGAGGCCGAGGGCCTGGTTGGTGCCACGAGATGGTTTGATTATTTGTGCTTGGGCTGTAGGAGCCCTCCGGAGTCTGTACACACCCCCAGTGAGCACCGTCGACGTTAAATATATGGATGGCTCGGGCTGCACGCCGTAGTGGGTACTGGTGTGTACCGTCATATGCATTGCATTGCACTCATGCATTTGTTCCTATTTGTATTATTTGTCATGACATTCCAGCACTCGCTTTTCATTGGCTTCTATGCTACTTCTTGCAATGCTTACCTGATACCCTGGTGTTATTTGTTAATGGAGTGTTGTGCCCGAGGGGCTGACTTTTGTGCTGACTTGCACTATCTGTTTCGCATTCATTTGCTTAACTGTTGGAAAGAGATATTTTCAAAAGAGGGTATAAACTGAGTCTAGATATTTCTAAAGATTTTCACGGCTTCACTGTTTTTCTCAAAGGGTTACACTGTTCTATATAGCATGATGGCTTGCTTTACGTGGTTTCTTGCTGCTCAATTATTATTTACCTTTATTACTCACTGAGTTGGAGTACTCACTTTACTCCCTGCACCTCGCGTGCAGATGCAGGTATTGGTTTACCCGGTAGGGGGTTTAAGCTGGTTGAGGATTGGCTATCGTAGCTGAGCAAGGTGACCGCCAGCGTTCGCGGCACTGGACTTCTTTCTTTTAATTCCAGATTTTTATTCTATGTATTACAGGCCTTGTAGTTGTATCAAAAATCCTTCTAGATGCTCGTGACTTGTGACACCCCGATTTCGGGCTGAGTCGGGAAGGGTTCCCTATTTTATCACGTTTATTCCGCAATATGATTTCATTATCTATGATTCAGACTTATTCATGCTAAGTAACTGTTAAAAGATGCGTTGTTTTTCTGTTGGATGGCCTTGTCTTCACGAGAGGCGCCATCACGACCGCGTTTGGGAAATTGGATCGTGACAAGTTGGTATCAGAGCCTAGGTTACTAGGTCTCAGGAGTCATGTGCAGGTTTAGTAGAGTCTCGCGGATCGGTACGGAGACGTCTGTATTTATCCTCGAGAGGCTGCAGAACCTTTAGGAAAAACTTCACTTTCTTGGAATTCTTATCGTGCGTACTTGATTCAGCTTGAGATATAACTCTTGATATTCCTTCCACACGTCTGTATGCGCACATGAGCGCTCAATATTATATGTGCCTTGATGGTTTGTGATTCCCCGATCAAGGGGCGAGATGTGATCTTCGTGAGTATGTTGGGCCAGTTTGGAGGACTTGAGGCCGGATCTATGCCTATGGCTTGAGCACCGAGGTGCTGATTGTGTGAGCAAGTGTTTTGAACTTATATGTTCGGTATTGTCCCTATTAGCCGGAATGGCGGCTGGATATCCATGTGATGAGTATGTTAGTACTGCGAGATGTATCTATATGACTTGGTAGTGACGAAGAATTCTGCTGGATAATAGATGAACTATTAAGTGTTCGGGTCCTATTGTGATTTGATGTGTAGTCCAAATTATGGGTGCGTGAAGAATATTTTCGTGTCTCCTAGTTGGGAAGTGAAGTGCATTGCATGTGGCGGTATGAGTTCAGACTTAGGAAGACTAAATGACTGGGTAATGTGTATGACGGTGGGAGGTGTGCTGAGTACTAAATTGAGGCGAAGCAGGTGGGTTATCTCCTGCGGAGTGTTCTTCAGCGGTATGATCCTTATGCGTATGTTAGAAGATCTCATGTGTAATGGAAGGGTACGTGTTGAAATTTGAGAATTCGGGTAGCTTAAGAGAGTAGACTCAACTGATGTGGGAATGAATGCGAAGTTTGCAGAGGATTACAGTACTAGATGATCTGTGTTTTCACAAACTAGTGGACGATTTGAGTTTAGTCTCACTATGATATTGTGGCATCATTAGAGTAAAAGTATTATGGGTTATTGAGTGTGTCCTGATATATGGCTTCGAGCCAAGTAGGGGAGGCTGCTGTGGATTAGCGGATTGCACGGTTATGTGCTATGTTGGTTCCGGTCTGAGGCATGTTGGCGGATCAGTTCTGGTTGCAGAAATTGAGCCGAGGATGGCACAAGTGAAGCAAAATTTTGACAAGGGTTATATGGTGCTTCGTAGATGTGGGAAAATACTAGGATGTCTTGAGCTGTTGTTGATAAAGAATGCTCAGTGTATAGAGAAGGAAGATGGTTGTTTGTATTGGGATGAGATCATATTTTGCGGTGTCAGAGCGCTAATAAGGCACGAGTGGTTCTGTTCATTAAGTCAGGTAATTTGCAGTTTGAATAAGAGTGAATGACTCTCGAGAATGGTTTTAATGTGTTCAAGATTCTACATGTAACAATCAGGTGTCTTAAGGTTGTGTATGTGGGTAGAGAATGTGTTTTCATTGGAAAAGGTCAAGACTTGTAGTATTTTTATGTTGATTATGGGATCCTATGTATCGGTATCTGGAAAGTAATGGTAACAAATTCGTATTCGCGGGAAGTCCTTCAAGTAAAGTATTCTGGAATGTGGTATTTCTGGGAACATTTGAGAGAGTATTCAGTGGCTTATAGGTCTTAGACAGTGTGGTCTTGTGCTTGGGTCTCGTGTAGTGAGCCTGGGTTGAGGAATGTGGTGCTACAGCAAGAGGGAATATCAAGTTGATGATGAATCAGAAGGGAAATTAGATAGATGGAATAGCTTGATAGTGGACCAAATCGGTATGGTAAGGATATGATTAATTCTTCGTATGTGTTTGAGGTAATGAGCCCTTACAGGTATTGTGCAGCAAAGTTCTTGAGTTCTGACAGCTTGCTTAGCTCGGTTGGGATAGAAGGATTCAGTCCTGACAGTTTAGCTCGTGAAGATTGAATTGGGAGAGAGTTCTAGTTGGGTTTTACCGTGGTTTGGAGATGTATATATCTTTCTATGGGCATGCGAAGCATGGGATGTGTAATGATTTTCTTCCAAATGGGATCAGCGGGAGTTCTTGATTAGATGAGTTACAGTTCAGTTCTGAAAGAAGTTCATAAAATTCTTAGGCAACGGGTAGCCTCAGGTAATCAAGGAAATGGTACTGCTAATTGGAAGTGATTTGGCGAGAGTATATGTCTCAGGAAAAGGTAATGTGATCTGATGATACTTCGGTAGTATTGCGTCACTTTCTTGTTAGATCGACTATTGATATCTGAGTTTGTGTGATGGCACAGGGGAATTTTAGAATATCTATCGTGGAATGATTGGGTACTTGGGGTGTGATATGTATTCATACTGCGGAATTTGGGATCAGGTACAGTGATTCGTGTGCTATATGGAGTTGGAGACTGGGAGTTCTCAGGTACAGACTATGAAGTGGTTGTGGATCGTGTGTATTGGTACCATTAGCGGCTATTGGGATTTGGAGGCTCGAGTGGATCTTTCTTTGCTTGGTATATTAGATTTTGGATATGATATGGGAGTGTAGACTGGCTATCTCAGTGTTGGGTTGTTCTAGACTATTGTGCTATGGGCTATGCCGAAAAATGCCATAGGTTGCGTGGCGAGGTGCATCAGATTACGTTCTAGCAGAGTGGTTGTATTCCAAAGACCACCAGACGACTAGGAAGGACTGTTTTTCTTAAGTGGGCCTTCGTGATGGATGTCAGTGCAGAGGTTTCTACCATTGATTCAGTGCGGTGTTTTGAGACTTTTCGGATGCGTTTCTTGTGGCCGGGCATGTCGCCGGGCGAGGTTGTGGATTTCGGTATTGATTTGGTGCCGGGCACCGTATCGTATGGCTTTGGCAGGAATTGTGGTAGTGGAAGGAGCAGTTTCATGCCTTCTTGGTATTGAGTTCGTTGGCAGACCGATGTGGCTACGTATTTAGCTTGAGTTAGCTTGGTTGGTCCTGAGTTGTATTGTTGAGGGATAGGTTAATTCGATCGTTATTGAACTTGTTAGTGATCTGGGGAGATCTATAAGTTGCTTTTCTGTGCTGTGAGATGTTATGATTTGTTGGATATGGGCACATGTGGTGCGGTTCTATTGGGGATTCATAGAGAAAGTCGAGCGGGAAGAGTAATTGGGTGTTGATCGGTAAATGGAGTATCGGTTATGACCTATCGGGTTGCGTGTCATATGTTATTTGTTTCACCGTGGATGTAATGAATTGCCTTGGTTTCAGACATCAAAATGTGTGTGGCTGTCGATTTTTGATCACAGTGACTTGAGGTGCTTCATGTGTAACAGTGTTTGGACAGGATCGCGCATTGTAGCGAGGCTACGTGGAGTTATGACCTTTCGAGGTAGATTCAGGTGTTCTATTTCTATGATGCGAGACGGGGTCTCAGCCTTGTGTGGTGATGGTACTGATGAACTTGAGTTACAGCTCTTTCGTTTGAGTCATTTGTCATGATTTGAGTATGTGCAGACCGTTTTTTATTGGTGCGTGTATTATGCAAGTTGTGGCTTAGGCCTGTATTGAGGTGTCATATCACCAGAGTGGAGTGTTGGATTCGAGGTGGTCGTTGGAGTCATTAATGAATACGAACAGATTTGATCTCAGCTTGTTAGAAGGATAATATCGAGGTTCGGCCCGGAAATCTGTTGTGGTATTAGTCAAAAGGGAAGTGGCTTCATGAATGGTTGATCTGAGAAATGGTTACGGTTTATCGCGTGTTTTATTTATCGTTGGCAGTATATGAAAGTGTTGGAATAAGACTTTAGCTAATAAGAGGTTTTCTATCGGTATTTGGTTATTGTGGGCAACTGCTGTGACTAGAGGCTATCGTTTCGAGTGTTTGGATTATGTGGTGTATCGGATGGTCTCACCTGAGGTTGCAGGCATGGGTTATTACAGCTGGTTCGGGTTTATTCTGAATATAGATGTGAGGTTCTGATCTTGTGTATGATTTCGGAAAGTGCAATGTGGTTCTACGGTTTATGGTCTAGATGGGTTGTGAGATTTCAGCTACTGGTTGGCTTCTAGGACAACTCTGGGTACGCTCAAGGACGAGCGTTTGTTTAAGTTGGGGAGGATGTGACGACCCCACCCGTCATCTCATGTGTTACCACTCCGTTTCCCCCATTTTATGCTTCTTCATGTTTCGTTATCGGTATGTGGTGTGTTAGAATTGATTTGTATTGGTTCTGATAAGAAATGAGACACTTAGTCTCTTTAAGGAAGACTTAAGTTGGAAAAGTCAACCGAATGTTGACTATTGAGTTAGAGGGCTCGGATGTGATTTTCGGTGATTCGGTTAGCTTCGGGAGATGATTTGTGACTTAGGAGTGTGATCGGAATTGATTTTGGAGGTCCGGTATAGAATTAGGCTTGAATTGGCGAAGTTAGTATTTTGGCGAATTCCGGTTGATGGGTGAGATTTTGATCCGAGGGTCGGAATGGAATTCTGAGAGTTTCTGTAGCTTCGTTATGTGATTTGTGATGTGTGTGCAAAATTTCAGGTCATTCGGACGTCGTTTGGTTGGGTTTTTGATCAAATGCGTATTTCGGAAGTTTTGAAGAAATTTAGGCTTGAATCCGATGTGATTTAATGGTTTTAGCATTGTTTGATGTGTTTCGATGATTGGAACAAGTTTGAATAATGGTTTAGGATGTGTTGGTTCTTTTGGTTGAGGTCCCGGGGGCCTCGGGGTGGTTTCGATGGTCAACCGGACCATTTTTGGACTTAAAGATATCAGGTTCAGCTATTTGTGTTGCAGAAGAAAATTGGTCATCGCGTTCACATGGGTGAGTCGCGAACGCGTAGAGGGAATTTGGGTGGCCTGAGATTTGGTCTTCGGGTTCGCAGCTTCAGGGCCGCGTTCGCGTAGTTCTGGAAATGGAAGCTTCGCGATCGCGGTGGTACTTTCGCGTTCGCGTATAAGGTTTGGGGACCCAGCAGATTTGTTCTCTGCGTTCGCATAGCTATGGGAAACTAGTCATCGCGTTCGCATGTGGCATGTCGCGTTCCTATAGTGTATTTGAGGTCTTGGAAATATTTAAACTTCGTGATCACGAGCCTGAGGCTGCGATCGCATAGGAGGAAAACAGAGCTGGCAGAAGGGTTTTAAAACATTCCTCCGCGAGTCCAAGTTAATTTCCACCATTGTTGGGCATCTTTGAGAGCTTTTCGACGGGAATTGAAGAGGGTTTCGACTGGAATTTATTGGAGGTAAGATTTTTGAACTTAAAACACGATTATATTGTGAAATTGGTCTAGAAATTCATGGAAATTTAGCTAAGATGGAAGAACTAGGGCTTGGGATTTTGAGATTTTAAATTGAGGATTTGAGGGGTCATTTGAACTCCGATTTTGGTATTCTTGATATATATAAACTCGTGAGGAGATAAGGAGTCCATTGATGTAAAAATTTCTGAGTTTCGAGAAGTGGGCCCAGGGCTCGGGCTTTGCTAGTTTCGAGATTTTTGCTATTTTTCGATTGTTTTCGATTGGGTATTGTTCCCTTAGCATATTGTGATGTATTGGCTCTGATTTTGGTTAGATTCGACGCGCGTGGAGGCCGATTTGAGGGGCAAAGGCGTCGCGAGCTAGAAATTTCACCGGTTCGAGGTGAGTAATGATTGTAAATGATAGTCTGAGGGTTTAAAACCCCGGATTTGCACATCATAGTGTTGTATTGAGGTGACTTGCACGCCAGATAGCGAGCGTGGGGTAGAGCACCGTTGGGGATTGTAACTTGGTCCGTCCCGATTGATGAAATTACTACGTATTTGACTGAAACTACTTGTTATCATCATAATTTGGGCTGATTGCCATGTTTGGGCTTCGTTCCAACTATGTGAATTCTTCAGGGATTGATATCACTGTTTTCGCATTACTTTGCATATTATTTGATCTCGGTCCAGGGTTTTAATACTGTTTTGCAAACTCAGCCATTTTTCTAAGATTTGAAAATTTAAACAATATTTTATTGACGTTTTGAGCTGAGAACCATTATTTTGATATTGCCCAAATGGCTTATGTGCATTTCTGGACTGAGCATGGATCGGGCTGCGCGCCGCAACAGTGTTATAGTGATTTTTGGATATATGGATGGCTCGGGCTGCGCGCCGCAGCGGTATTGTATTGATATGGAGGCCAATGGCCTGGTTGGTGCCACGAGATGACTTGATTATTTGCGCTTGGGCTGTAGGATCCCCTCCGGAGTCTGTACACACCCCCAGTGAGTGCCGTCGACGTTAAATATATGGATGGCTCGGGCTGCACGTCGCAGTGGGTACTGGTGTGTACCGTCATATGCATTGCATTGCACTCATGCATTTGTTCCTATTTGTATTATTTGTCATGACATTCCAGCACTCGCATTTCATTGGCTTCTATGCTACTTCTTGCACTGCTTACCTGATACCCTGGTGTTATTTGTTAATGGAGTGCTGTGATCGAGGGGCTGACTTTTGTGCTGACTTGCACTATCTGTTTCGCATTCATTTGCTTAACTGTTGGAAAGAGATATTTTCAAAAGAGGTTTTAAACTGAGTCCAGATATTTCTAAAGATTTTCACGGTTT
The DNA here is from genome assembly GCF_001879085.1 of Nicotiana attenuata. Classification (NCBI taxonomy): domain Eukaryota; kingdom Viridiplantae; phylum Streptophyta; class Magnoliopsida; order Solanales; family Solanaceae; genus Nicotiana; species Nicotiana attenuata. Next base: position 353,307 of record NW_017670487.1, read on the forward strand.
CACTGTTTTTCTCAAAGGGTTACACTGTTCTATATAGCATGATGGCTTGCTTTACGTGGTTTCTTGCTGCTCAGTTATTATTTACCTTTATTACTCACTGAGTTGGAGTACTCACTTTACTTCCTGCACCTCGCGTGCAGATGCAGGTGCTGGTTTACCCGGTAGTGGGTTTGAGCTGGTTGAGGATTGACTATCGTATTCGTAGCTGAGCAAGGTGACCGCCAACGTTCGCGGCACCGGACTTCTTTCTTTTAATTCCAGATTTTTATTCTATGTATTGCAGGCCTTGTAGTTGTATCAAAAATCCTTCTAGATGCTCGTGACTTGTGACACCCCGATTTCGGGCTGAGTCGGGATGGGTTCCCTGTTTTATCATGTTTATTCCGCAATATGATTTCATTATCTATGATTCAGACTTTCATGCTAAGTAACTGTTAAAAGAGGCGTTGTTGTTCTGTTGGCTGGCCTTGTCTTCACGAGAGGCGCCATCACGATCGGGTTTGGGAAATTGGGTCGTGACATTTAACCAATTTCAAATAAAGCGTTAATAAAGATAAACCGAAATAGTCTGAAACGGAATAATAAAATATACATGATGACATCTAACATCTCCTCGAATCCAAAGTCACAAATGCATGAGAAACTAGAATACTATATAAATGGTCTGAAGCAAGGTACACTGTTCGAAACTAGATAAACAGTAGAATAGATAAAGAAGGGACTTCAGGGTTCCGGATGTTGTGCTGCTAAACCTCAAGTCTCTGAATGTCGCTGAATCCGACCAGAACACCACTAGACGCTGCCGGGACCAACACCAATATTTGCACAAGAAATGGAAAAGTGTAGTATGAGTACAATCGATCCAATGTACTCCGTAAGTATCAAGCCTAACCTCAAGAAGGTAGTGTTGAGGCTATGACAAGACGTTGAGGCTATGACAAGACACCTACATAAAATCCTGTACAAATATATGTATAAAGCAACAAAATAACAAGTAGAACAATAAAATATTAACTGGGAGGGGACATGAGAAGGGGCAAATATCACAAAAATGACATGTACAAAATCACCAAATAACATCTTCCGAAATAAGCAACAATGTAACCAAGTAAATCACCAATCCAGAAATCAAGTAAGGAAATAAAATAAAGATGGCACGGTACCACCCTTCGTACATTAACTCTCGTCATCACCATGTAATGACATAAATAAAATGGCACGGCATCACCCTTCGTGCTTTTACTCTGTGGCATAGCATCACCCTTCGTGCTTTAATCCTCACACCTCTCGATATATGATAATGAATGCAAATAAGGCACGACATCACCCTTCGTGCATTTCACTCTTTCTCACCAAGCAACAATACAAATCCAAATAATAAATACAAGGCGAAAAACAATTTCATTTCAATTATAGTGCCAGGATAACAAACTCAACTTTTAAAATTCCCAACATCTTCAAAATAAAAAATAAATATGAGGCAAATGATTAAAAGTAATAATCTAACCTAAGCACGGAGAACATAGTCAATGAAACAACTTAAAACAAAGAACAATTTCCACTTGCATGCTTTAACTTAATAATAACGTATATGTACTCGTCACCTCAAATATACGTCATTCCCACACATAATACACGTAGCAAATAGACCAACAAGTCCTAATCCCTCAAGTCAAGGTTAACCACGACACTTACCGCACTCCGCAACCAAATCAATGCACAACCGCGATTTTTTCTTTAGAATTAGCCTCCAAACCAATCAAATCTAGCCAAATTATCGATCAAACGGTTCAAAATAAGCTTTAGAAATTACCCATCAGTTAAAAAGATGCAATCTTTAATGATTTTGGAAAAAGTCAATAAAATTCAACCCTAAACTCGCTTGGTCCAAAACCCTAGATTGGGACCAAAACCCAATTACCTGTTCACCCGCGAACTTGATTATGTGATTATTTCGAAATCCGACCTCAATTTGAGTCTAAATCTCAATTTTATAAGTTTTCAAATTTCTACCCAAATCCCTAATTTCTACAATGAAAATTCTAGATTTGATGTTGAAAACACATGAAAAGTAATGGGTAATTTAAGAAATGGATTAAAGTTGCTTACCAATGATTTTGGGAAGAAAAGTCTCTTGAAAAATCGCCTCTAGAGTGTTTAGGGTTGAGAAACGGTGTAAAATGAGCTAAGTCCCGATTTTTTCTTCTTTTACCCAGCAGATGTCGCAATTGCGAAGTCTTATTCGTAATTGCAAGCATCGCAAATGCGAGACGAAGGTCGCAGATGCGAACCCTACCTCAGAATCCCAGATGTCGCAAATGCGACATAATGTACGCAAATGTGGAGAACCACCTGTCACAAATATGGCCAAAAGGTTTTGCAAATGCAAAGCAGACTCAAGTTTCTTGTGATTGCAAATGCGACACTTCCTTCGTAAAAACGAACGGCCGCAGTTTGCAAAAGCGAACAAAATCCTCACAAATTCGAGGTTACCCAATCCTAGGCCCTGCTCTCAAATGCGAACTTTTGTCCGAAAAGCGAGGCTCGCAAATGTGAGCAAGGCCTCGCAATTTCGAGATCTGCAACAGAACACCAGAGCTGGAAAGACACCAGCATTCTTCAAACCATCCAAACTCATCCGAAACGCGCCTGAAACTCACTCGAGTCCCTCGGGCTCCAAATCAAATATGCGCACAAGTATAATAACATTATATGAATTCGCTTGCGTGATCAAATCACAAAAATAACATCTAAAAAATGAATGAAATTTCAAAGGAAAACTCAAGAACAACTAGAACCACAACTAAGCATTCGAATCATACAAAAACAACTCCATCTGACACCAAATTTTGCAGACAAATTTTAAATAGAAAAATGGACCTAAGCCAAGTCTTGGAACTAAAATCTGAACTTAGTAGCCATAAAGTCAACCTACTGTCAAACCTAAGAAATTTCCAAACATTCAAATTACTAGCTTTCGACAAAAGAAGTCGAATCAAGTTAGGGACTTTCGAATTCAATTTCGGGCATACACCTAAGTTCAGATAACGATATGGACCTACTGGATCGTTAAAATATCGATCCGGGGTCGTTTATATAAAACGTTGGCCGTAGTCAACTCAAGTTATTTTTAAAGCCAAAAATCATGTTTTCTTCAAATTTTCACAGAACATCTTTCGGAAAAGACACCGACTGCACACGCGTTTTGAAAATATTAAATAGAACTAATAGAGATCTTGATACACGTAAATAAGGGCTAGTATTCAAAATAACTTATCGGGTCTTCACAAAAATATCAAATATTAAAAACGATTTACCAAAATTATATACTATAAGTTTCCTCCAAAAACCTACGGTTTGAATTATATAACATATGAAATTCGAGATCTAACGGATGTATCAAATAAGAACAGTTTATATTGTTCATTTGAGTCAAAGTATTCTACTTTTAGGTTATTCACATAATTACATTCTACTTATATGAAAATTATAAAAATCTTTATTCACCCATGCAAATATAAAAATCAAAGAAGAAATTAACTAAAAGCAGGAGAATACAAAGTGGTAGATAGCAAGACAAACTTAATAATTACGTTAATCTGATTCTTTCCAAAGTTGTACCCATTGCAAAATTAACAATCAAAATTAGTGTATGAAGAGATAGAAAAGGATTTTTTCTGACTCACCTTACTCCTCTTTCACTGTCTTTTCGCTTATTCCCAATCTTCTTTCTTCGGCCATAGATTTGAATGACTCCTTTTACTTTTTCTAATACGCAATAGAAAAGATTAAGCTTTAGTTCATAAAAAACTACTTACATAAAACAAATTAAGGAGAAAGGCTCATTAGAGATTTGTAAGTGTTGTAGCCAATCACTAATGGAGAAAAGTGCGACTTTTAAAACGTAAAGAATTAATGAAATTTTTGAGTCTCCTAAACCTAAAATGATTTCAAATCTTTCCAATCTTAAACCTTAACGGAATTTAGAAGTGCTCAAAATTTTACCTAAAATAACCTAAGAAATTAATCACTTAAAATTTAATAACAAACAAAGGGACTCCTAAGACTAAAAGGAGGCCAAGATGGTGTAAACGACTTTACAGAATAATTTGATTTTTATGTGTTAATATTTATTTTTACAAATCTATTATATGATACAGTTCATATTCGGAAGGATTTAAGACATCAAATTTAGCTGGTTTCGAAATCCTTTTTTTTTTGGTAATAAAGATTCCTGTATTAATAAATTAAGTACCGTGATGGTTCCACAGTACAAAATGATGCTAAAACTGACAAGCAGTGTTGTCCCGATCTAGTACAAGTAGTTGGTGTTGAATTTAAATCAAAAAAATTTGTAGTGTTGGCCATATGAGTTGAAGAGCGCCGCAACTCTGTAGAGCCCATATGGTCATGCATCAGGTCTGCCATCAAAAAGAGTGGAGGAATAAAAAACATCGTAGGTGTATTTTCCATAGCAAAGGTGGATCCATGTTTTGCAAGTTTATCTGCCACTGAATTTAGCTCCCTGTATGTGTGTGAAATACGTGGACTACCCAGCTATTGGAGTAGAGACCTACATTCATAAAGAACGGATGAATAATGAAGATTATGGGTATGCAGGATATTAATTACCTCAGTGGAGTCCGCATCTATTTCCAGTGGCATCAGGTTATGTTGTGAAGCTATACGCAGTCCTTCAAGTAAGGCATGTCGTTCCATTGAGGTAGGATTACCTTCATGGCATCTTGCTGCATAACCCCTTACCCATTGTCCAGCGCAATTCATGAAGACTCCGCCTAGACCATGCTTTTTTGTAGAAGGTGTGGAGGCACCATCGCAATTGAGTTTATAGTATCCTTGTGCTGGAGGATGCCATCTGATAGGTAGTGAGGAAAGGGTTTGTGGAGTACATGCCTTAGTGTTAATCAGATAAGCATATTCGGTAGTTTCTACTACTATATGACTTGTATTAGGGTAACTTTTAGTATTCTCAAATAGATTTCTATTTCAACTTTTTCATATATGCCAAAGTGTGTAGGGGATTAGAGTTTTGCGATGGGAGATTATGGGGGAGTGGTACTTGAGTGGTAATAAGTTGGGATAGGCATGGTAGAGGTCCTTCCTCAAAATGTCTTAGCAACTGGACATGTGCATAAATGCCTAAATTGTGCCAAACTATTTTTGCATTTGGGCAGTGTAGTAATAGGTGTTCGATATTTTAAGGTGCTCTATTTCAAATGCTACACATTGGTGTAATGCCAATATTGATATGATGAAGGTAGCTCGCAGTAGGTAGTCTATGGTGGCTTACGAGCCATATGAAATGTTTAATTTATGGCGGTGTCGGTAATGCCCAAATCCATTTGAAGGAAGAGTTGGAGTTGGAATTATGAAGCTTGTGGTATAATGCTTTGATTGTGAAGAGCCCTGATGGGATTAAATCCCAGATTATTTTGTCGAAGGAAGAAGTAGTGGTTATAGTAGGTATATATTTATTTTTTGGTGAATTAGTTGTGGCGGGAACTCAAAAGGAATGTGATCCAGGTTTATGGAATTTTGGGTTGTATAGTGTGCAACCGTGGGAGTTTGGTGTTGTTGTTGTAATGGGCCTTCTATTAGTTGTCGGAGTATCACTTTTGGCCCTATCCATGGTTCAGTCCAAAATTGAACGTGAGAACCATTGGAGATGTTCCATGTAAGGCCTTCTTGGCAGTAAGACCATCCTAGTTGTATGGCCTTCCAAGTATGGATAGTGGTGCTAGCGTGTCTACGAGTTAAATATTTAGCTAGGAGTATTGATGCCCAGTGTGAGAGTGGTAAGTTGAATAGTCGCGATGCCTGAGCTCTAAGTAGTGCTTGATTTTTATGAATTAGGTTAGGGATTCCCAGGCCTCCATCTTTCTTTTCCAGTTGAACATTTTTCCATTTGATTAGATGGACTTTTCTTTTTTGTGGAGTAGTTCCCTAGAGGAAGTCTCTTTGGTATTTTTCTAATAGTTGAGTTATATAATGGAGAAATTTTTATTAATTGTATTAGGTGATTGGGTATACAACTAAAGGTGGCTTTGATGAGAGTGGTACGGCCAGCCATGGAGAGCATATTAGTTTTCCAGCCTGCCAATATATGTTTAAAGTTATCTAGGAGGAATTGAAAATCAGTTTTCCTAGGTCGTTGACTGAATATAGGGAATCCTAAGTATTTAACAAATTACGAGCCTTCCTTAATGGCAAAGGAGGATAGCACAAAGGCTTTTGCTTCAGTGGTGACATATTTTGAGAAGAAGACTTTTGATGTGGTGTAATTAATGGTCTGGCCTATAACATTGATAAAGAGTGTGAATGTATTGATTAGGGAGTGGACACTCTTGGTAATCAATTTGGAAATGAGAGTGATATCATCGACAAAGAATATATGTGATAGATGTGGTCCGTGTGTAGATAATTTTATGGGGTGCCATATCCCGTAATCAACTTGTGAGTGTATTTTCCTGGTCAGCAATTCTAGGCATAAAATGAACAAATAGGGTGATAGAGGATTCCCTTGGCGGATTCCTCGAGTGGGACTGAAAAAAGGTGTGGGGGCACCATTGATAAGTATGAATATTGTGGATGAGGTGATGCATTACATAATTAAATTAATCAAGGGTGCCGGGAAATTGAAGTAGATGAGGGTATCTCTAATGAAACCTCATTCTAGTTTGTCCAAGGCTTTTTCGAGGTCTAATTTTAATAGGAAATCGTCTTGCTTCCTTTTTTTTCTTTTATAAAATGGTGGTTGATTTCTTGAATAATAATAGCGTTATCTGAAGCTCTACGATTTCGTAAGAAAGCAGATTTTTCAGGGCTGATAATGGTTTGAAGAATTGGTTTACTACGATGGACGATAATTTTTGTTATTATTTTGTAGAGGGTGTTGCAAAGACTTATAGAGCGGTATTGAGTGATCAGAGTAGGGTGAAGTATTTTTGGGATGAGACATAGGTACGTTTTATTTACTTTTGGTGGGATGCGTTGTTTTTCAAAGGCTTCCTTGCAGAATGATATGAGAGAAGGTGCAATGTGTACCCAGTAATTTTGGTAAAAAGGTGGATGTAAACCATCCGGCACCGGAGCTTTTAGTGGTTGAAAATATTTAACGGCTCTAAGAATTTTGGTGGTGGTAGGGGGTAATGAGAGGCTGGTAGTTTGTTCCTATGTGAAGTGGTGGTGACTTGAGACTGAGGAATGTTTTTGATGGACTATATGGGAAGTAGTAAATAGGCTTTGGTAGTATTGTTCAATTTGGCAAATGATATTTTTTTGGTCGTATATTTAGTTTCCCACTGAATCTTTTAAGGCCGTGATACGATTTCGTCTATGATGCTTAATAGTTGTTAGGTGAAAAATCTTTGTATTAGCGATACATGATTTTAATTTTCAGAATTCTTCTTCTAATTTTAATATTTCATTAAACTGGGCTCAGGTCACATTCTAGGTTTTGTAAAAAGGAACTCGTAGGGTATGCCGGTGAGGATTGGATTCCTTTTATCCTGGCTAGAAGTTTCCTTTTTTTCTAAAAATATTCCCAAAGGTGAATTTGTTCTAATTGGTAACATCCTTGGTGAAATCTTCAATAGCGCGGCGAATGGGTTTATTAATAAGCCAATTTCTTTGTATAATTGAAAGGAATTGTGGGTGGCTTTGCGAGATAGTTTTAAACCTAAATATTTTTTCTGTAGTGGAATATTTTTTTTAGTTGAATTAATAAAGGACAATGGTCTGAGTGTGTTCGAGGTAAATGTTTCACTAACACTTGTGGAAATAGGTTAATCCAATCATAATTTGCTACAAAACGATCAATTCATTCCAAAATTCGATTTGTGATGTGTCAATTATTGGACCATGTATACTTACTGCCAGTATACCCTAGGTCTATCATATTGCAATAATTCAGACAATGAATAAATTTATCACACCTAGCATTGTTTAGGGCTAGACCTCTGTATTTCTCCGATGCTCTTGTTATTTCGTTAAAATCCCCTCCCATTAACCAAGGAAACTTAATAGTGTCATGTAGTTGCCATAGATTCTCCCATAAAACATGTCTAGAGTGCATATCATTTTTGGTGTAGATAACTGAAAAAAGCCAAGAAGCAGTGTGTGGTCGTACCTGTACAATCGAATGGATTTCCTGTTGTGTGACTGCAACTTGATCTAGTTGGATGATCTCCTCCTTCCAAAGTAAAGCAAGGCCTCCACTGGCACCCACTGCCGGTGCTTCTGCTAAGTGCGTGAATCCAAACTCTTCTTTAGGGTTGCATGGTCTTGTAGATGAGTCTCCAACAAAGCCACCAATGGTGGGTTGTGGTAACTCAAAAGGGATCGAAAATTCTTTTTGAAGTCTGATGACTGAGCTCATCTGCAATTCCAGATAATGATCTGTATAGATGAGTTATTGGGTGGGGGAGGGGAGAGGGTCCCCACATGAGTTAGGGCCATCGCTGGAATCATGACTATGGCATATTTGCCCATTGTTGGATTTTGAGTAGTTCGTACATTTAGGGAGCAACTTTGCAGCTCCTAAGGGAATACGATTATCACTTTTCTTGCAAACTGCTCTTTGAGCGTGTATGTTCTCTGTCCATTTAGGAAGCACGTGATAGATCTTGTTTCTCGTATCTCCTTCATTGTTGTAGTCACCTCTAGTTGCGCTTCTGCTTCGAGTTCTGATGAAGTGTGATGGTGGGTACGAATGGGGCTGGTTGGTGGTGTGAGTGGGTGATAGGGAGATGCTTGTGCATGTAGGGGAGGTGGTGTTGCTATCAAGGATCTTTGTTAGATCCAAGGAACAAAAGTTTGTTGGGGTAGCTGTGGTGGGTAGAAAGGAAATTATGTGTATTCTGTGGAGTTTGGTATGGAAATTGGAGGACAGATTGAGCGTGTTGTGGTTGCATGGGGGGAAGAGGTGTCTAGTTGTGGTGGTGCATGAGACTGGACGGTGGGTGCATGGCCCAAAGGTATTGATTGTATAGTGCCACTCCCGGCGCATCCCTTCCACTACAATCTGAGCCATATCCGCTGGATTCTGTATCATGATGATCAAATCTTGATTTTCGATCTCCATTATGTACGTTAGTGCATGCTCCTGTAAGCTCATCCCCAACCATGACTGTGGGTATGTCATTGTGGGAGGGTATTGTGAGATGTAGATTGGTGTGGGAGGTTGTTGGGATTGGCTTGGGGTTTGCATGGTGAGGGTGTTGATGAATATGGGGTGATGGAGTAGGTTGGTGTTGGTGAAGGAGGTGGTGCGTCTGTGTTGGAAATTTACAGGAAGATGATTCATTTATGTGTTTAGAGGTCATTTGATCGTTGCTTGTATCAGTGGAATTATGGAGGGAAGGTAATGATGAGTTATCAGTGTTGTTCGGATCAAGAGAGGGTAAAGGGTGCGGTGGATTTGATATTGGCGGTGAAATTTTACACTCAATATTAATTCATGTGGGGTCAGCAGATGATGGCGTATCGCTTGGGTTTTGGGCTTCACTGATATGGTTATTGATTTGATCTAGGTGTAATTGTGATGCTGTGCTTTGGGTGTTGGATTGTGTATTATGTTGTTGAACTAAGGGATTGGCGTGTACGTAGGTACCTAGTTGGGTGGTAATTGAGAGGGGTGATTGTAGTATAGGATGGCAGTGGTCGGGTGATGTGGCTGACAGTGGATCCACGTGGCTAAATTCTTGGTGGAATATGTGTGACGAGGATTGTTCCTCATGCAGAGTAAGAGAGGATTTTGGACTTTGGTTGGCTTGAGATTGTCTGATGGATTTCGTGGGCTAGTTTTTGGACTGGTTTGAAGGTCCGTTTTGATAGACTCAGATGTGGAGGGACTTGTAAATTTGGGATCGATGAATTTGTATCACTTAAGAGTGCAAAGGTATTAAAATTGTTTGAGGGGGTATTTGTCGCGCCCCCTTTCTTCCCTCCTCGCGGAGAGAGGTCCGGGTTTTGACATTTTCGTGGGGTGTGATAACTCATTTCCTTTTGAGAACTGGGTATTTGAAGAGTTGCCACCTAACGGATTATGGTGTGTTAGGGCATTTAGAGCGATTAACTCTTGGATTGGTTTGCATTACAAGAGATTAGGGTAAGGGCTCGAAATAACCTCGAGGGGAAGGTGTTAGGAACCCTCTTGGTCCACAACTGTGGGTCCCAGCCGAACTTATATTCACAAATTAGTCCATATAAATAAACAGTTAAATCAAATAGGTTGCAAGTAAAGCACGTTGGGTAACTCAAGTAATAAAGATTTTTTGAACAAGTTGTAAACAAAGGATTTAAAATAGAAAAAGGAATTTTGGTAAAGGAGGAGTCCTAATTGGATAGCCTATAGGATCACCCCACACAATGTCGGGTAAACACTCCTCGATGAGGGGCTACACGTGACATTAGCGCGTAGTCATCATATCCCATATCTACCCTTCCCATCCCCTTAGTGGTCATGCAAAGCGAGTGTTTGGTCAGCGATATCCATTGCGTGCTGTTACCCGTCCCTTCTTAATGGTCCTGGAGGGATTTAGGACCTCTACCTATAGGTGGTTTTAGATAGACCCCTAAGGTTTTAAAGGTGAAAATTCTAAGGCGACAGGCAAAACAATTAGGACTTTTAACACATAAGATAAAAGGGATCAATTAGAGGCTCAAAGTTTCCTCCTTAAATAAGGCACATAAACAGCACGACTCAAGCACAATTAAGGGCTTTTTATTAAACAGTATCCTAAGGCAGGATGTCTAGGTGAATATGCAGAAGACAAGCAATTTATTTTATAAACTCAGGAGTAATGACCCTAGCAGTTGCCTATTAGTTTTTCAAAAGCCTGTTTGGACCAGAAAAAACATTAAGTCATAGAAAACTGTTTCAGGATTGCAAGTTTTGGAAACACCCTACAGGCTTCCTATACGCGGAATACTGATGACTACATTTTATAGTAAAACCGGGAAGATTTTGAAACAGACTTTTTAATCCCTATGGGAATGCTGTCTAATAACAGATGAAGGCAGTTTTTAAAAGAACTCGTTTCAGGAAATATAAACCATTAATTAAACCAGTTTCGAAGTGAATTAAACGTAGACTGGATTGATTTAAACTAGTTTAGATTGACAGGCAAAATTTCTGGTGGCATTCCTTATAGGCATGATATCTAGTTGTTTAACACTGATTTCAGAAACATTGCAGGCATGAAAAATATGTAAACACTTATTAACAGAGGCTAGGTTAAATTATATCCTATAGGCATGGCATCTACTTGTGAAACTGATTTTAAGACTTATAAACATGATTTCTATTATGAATCACTTGAAACCTATAGGCATGATTTCTAACATGCTGAGACAAACATGACAAGATGTGAAAATCCTATTGGCATGTTTTCTACTTAGTAAGGCAATCATATCAAAATGTAAAGTCATATAGGCATGATTTCTACCCGTATTACCCCACAAACGTAACTACCCATCCCTTTTCACTAATTACCCCAATATTTATTTACAAGTTACTACAGACCATATGAATGAATTACATAAGTAAATAAGAAGATAAGAAGCTATTCTATAGGGAGCCTTCAATTAGGCCCAGATTTCCAATATCCTCAAATGCCCAAATTCCATAGACAATGTCATAGTCTAGGTGCATCAAAGTTCCCTAAGGATCTCAACAATCTCGGGCAGTTCTTACACCTAGACTTAGTAACCAAAATTGAATAAGTGCAGTGTGGAAGGGCCAGACTCAGTATGCCAGAGTTCAGAGGGTTCTCAAGAGGATCCCAAGATAGGACACATACTGGAGGGGGCAGAACTTATTGACTTAGGAGTAGAGTGAAAAATGCTTGATACAAGTTGAAAGGTTATAATGGGAAAACTATTTTAAAGGGAAGTTTGTTTGAAATAGATTAGTAAAACAACAGAGACAGTTTGAAAAGAGAGTGGAGTAGTAAACAACAGCCCAAACACAACACCCTTAAGACAGGTTCATACACAGCCAGGAATCACAGAACCAAAGCAAGTTCAGTATTCACAAACAGGGGTCAAGGGAGTTGGGGATACATAGAACACATGATTGTAAACACATAACAAGCAAATGTCTTAGTAATTGGTGCAGACATGCTCAGATACAACTGATCAAACATAGTCACAGAACCAACAATTCTTAAGGGGGTTCAGTATAGACAACATGATTTAAGAATCAATCCTAGATTCATACAAGTTAGGAGTGTAGACTGCATAGAGTGGATTCATACTATAAACCAGATAGTGCAAAAACAGACTACACAAAGGGGGAACATGCTCATACTGATCCTGAGGAAGGGGGTTCATAATATGCTAATTATGTAATCACATTAACTGTAAGTTTCACAGCAAAATCATAAGTAAAAGCAAACTAGAAACAAGATGAACTGAAGCAATAAAAGAACCATGTTGTTGTTGTTGAAACTTAAACTAAAACTAGAACATACCAGTAAGAAGACAATAAACAAAAGTGAAGGAGCGGGAGAATACAATAGTTAGCCTTGGCTTGCAGCCGGCTAACTCAGAATAGTAGCAAGTAGCACAAAAGAGAGAGAGCAGAAAGCTTAAGTGTGAGAGAGAGAGAGGTTTTTTGATCCAAGAGTTCGTGTCTTGTGTTAATGAAAGAGTGTGTATATATAGTTTGAAAGCAGGTATCAAATAAGGTAAAAATCAAAGTTCATCAGTAATTATGGGAACTCAGAATCAATCAGTCACGAAATCATGGTAAGTACTCCTTTAATTGAGGAGTCAACTTCAAACGGTAAGAAACAGGTGGCAAATAAGGAAGGAAATCGTATAAGGCTGAGCATAACAAATAAGGAATATTTTCTGCATAGTACAAGTACACACATGTAATAGAGGCTAGGTTCAGCATATTTTAATCAAGGAAAGACTTAACAAATTAATTAATAGCATAATTGACCGTAGAATAAGGTCAACAAAAATATTTTACAAGGTTAAAAATAAGTAGAGATATCATGCGAAATCAGTGAAAGATCAATCACAAAGATTCAAGGATTCGAAAGTAGAAAATATCACTGATTTAGCACAGCTTTATAAGAACAAGCACATAGTAAGCAAAAACCAGAACTCTAAGAGGTCGAGTAGGACAAAAATCGTATATAAATTAGGGATTCATGTAGAGCATAGTCTGAATTAGTAGAATGAGCATGATACAGGAAGGAGAGTTGAAGAATCAGAAACATTGGTGAACAAAATAGGGTAAAATCACACAATAGGCCGGGATAGCCGTAATTAGGAACCTTAACAAGCAATCATAGGGTAAAATCACAGAATCACAGAAACATATAGATTAACTGAACGCCTTATCAAAACAAAACTCAGAAACCGAGGATTGGAACTAAGAAATTAGGGTTATTAACATAGGCAAGTTTAAGAGGTATTAAAATCATAGAATCAGTCGAAATATGCAAGCGATAGAAGTTTAAACATAAAGAATCGGTTTAAACAAAGTTTTAGAAGAAGTTCCGAAAACCCTAATTTTAGAAGAGGGTGAAAACACATTGAAATCAATAATTCGTGTAAAAAGGATTCAAGAACAGTGTAAAACATCAAAGAAACATACTCGAATCGTTTTAAAATCGTACAGATCTAGGAGATGCGGGAAGAAATCAAGGTTTTGGAAGAAATCCATATAGAAATGCAAGTACCTGTCTAGAAACCCAAGGATCGCGACAAATACAGCATGATTTTGCTTGAAATCACACCGGAGTGGACAAGAATAGCCAAATAGCAAACCCTAGATGCAAGTCGGCGTGGCCCAGGGCCCTTGAAGACCTTAGAGAAAGTGAGCATGGCATGAGAGAAGCCATTGGAGGCTTAAGAGACGATGAGAGGTGACCGGAGATGGCCGGAGATGGGAGGTCGGCGGCTGAAGATTAGGTTTCGGTTGAGAGTGTTTGAGAACAGAGAGGATTTTAGGGCGGCGGATGTGAAGAAAATGATTAGGGTTAGGGAGTCGTTTGGAATTAAAAAGGTAAGAATTGATACGGGCCATTGATCTCTTAGATCAACGGCCATGATTTAATTGGTTCTGGGTCGGGTCGGTGGGTTTAGGGTTTGGGTCGGGTAATTTAATCAAGAATTGGGCTGGGTGTTGGGTTGAAATTAGGCTAAAATTGAAAGACAAATCTAGCTATATATTAAATAGCCAATGTTTCCCATATAATTTATAATAAATATAAATAATTTTTGGAAAATAATTTTGTGTACTAAAATGATTTAAAATAGATATTTAATATTTTAAAAATATAGGAGACCGATTTTATGCATATAAATGTAATTATACATTAATAAGGCTAATATTGCAATTATATGC